>NW_027106248.1:5440-12368 GCF_000696795.3 Halyomorpha halys | reverse complement strand
CCTAATTATTTCTCATAGAATAGGAATATTTTATTTAGCCTAATTTATGAATATTACGTTAAGTCTATCGAATTAAGATATCAGGCTTAATTTTCATTTATCATATAATAGGATATTACATTATGGGAACTCTTGTAATTTAAAAAAAAAATATATGAGAAAACAACACATTCCTTCGAAGGTAAGTAAAAGGAGAAAGTCGACTGTGAATTCTCATTCACAGAATGCTATGAAGGTCGAAGAACTCAAGTTATCAGTTCAGTGAAAGGATTGTGGACTTTTCAATATGGATAAGATACTTGTATCTTCTCTGTCTCTTCTGGAATTGTCAGGAACGAAACAATTATGTATATATTAAATTTTGTTTAGTTATTAAACAAAAAAAAAAAAAAATGAATTATTTCACTTACGATAAATGATTAGTATTTCCGCTAACGAATGAAACATGAGGAAATTAAGAAATAAAATATTGAGCATTAGTGATATCAATTGGACAGATTTAAAGTTCAGATTAGCTGTTCTATAATGAACCTTTTTAAGAATTACCGAATGCCGTAAGAATGAGGAGTAAATTCAGTTCAAATGTTATATCTTATGAATTTTTTTTTCACAATCTTTACGTTATATCTTATCAGAAATGTTTGACAAAAAAACAAGTTTTTGTTTTTTGAAAAATAATGCATCACTGTCAGTGAAATAATTCAAATTTTCATTGGCGGAAAGTCTTCATAAATTAATAGTTCATACGCAAGTAACTATGGGGAAAACATTGTCCTTAACTGGAATACTGGATATGATGTCAATGATAAAATTGTGATTTATGATGCGTCGTGTGAGCGTACGTACCAAGAAATATCTTCGATGTTATGTAGTTATTAGAATGTATAAATTAATTTTATTTTAAGATTGATGAAATCTAAATCTATTTTTGTCTACAATAAATATAAAATGGTGTAACAAATATTTATTATGTAATTAATTTGTTATTTCTTGCTTGTATTCACTTAAAGATTATAAACATTTGATGGGTTATCTTTTTTCTGACGTTTTAAATTTATTTTTAATCTCTGTTATCTACATTATCTTTGGGAAGAGTTAGAAGTTAAGCCATTGCCTTTAAAGAACCCCAGTAAATTTTTAATTTTGAAAATTTATGGCACGTCTTAGATGTGAATTCTAATGATTCTCAAAGAAAGGACAATTTTCAAACCCCACATTTTGACAAAATCTATTAAAATCCCCACATCCCAAAATATATGAAAATGAAAAATTCGGAATAATTGAAAAGAAGAATCTTCTTTTAGTTTGGCTCCTAGCCAAAACACTATCAAACAAAACTTGAACTCAAAATTTATAAATAAAATTTTAATTAAAAAATTTTGTTACTAATCTCGTTTACACAAAGATGCCGTTACAATGAATACATAAAGAAACTACCTCAGAGGTAAATAAAAAATTGATTTACTGTCCAGCTATTAATTTCAAGATCTTATTTCATTAACGCAACTAAATTTAATTATAATGAAATACTAAAGATGTTTATTTTTTTATTAAAAAATAATAAATATATCAATCTACAAAAATTTTAGTTCAGAATATACTTACCTATTATTTTTTCTTTCCCTTCGACTTGTGTGAAAGGAATAAGAGTGAAAGTCGTGACAGAGGTCTTGTTTAAAACTTCTAGGTCTCCAAAAAAGTCTACCAGTCACTTAAAATATTTATTTTTCAGTTTTGTTTTGAGATTTTTATCATAAAGGTAATTAAATTTGTATTCTAATGAAACGAAAGGGAAAATGAGATACCTGGTCCTAAAACATGGTAAATAAAAAAAGGAAAACTTTCACAATATTAAAATGTTTGTTAATTACAATGTTTTACCTTGGAGCTACATACCATAATTTAATACCAACATTATACCTTTAAAAAATAAAAATTTCCTAAAATTGTTTTCAAAATTTATGATATCAGCTCCAAAGAATCTGCTAAAAATACTTCAATTCACAGTTAATGTCAGTTTCCATGTTTTACGATCGAGTGCCTCAAATTTAGTAGAATATGTTCTCTTTCAAATTATTAAAATTATATGTTCACCATGTTTATACTTTCGTGAAAATTATTTATTAGTTTTTACTGCTTTGTTTTTTTTAAGTATCTTTATGTCTGTATAATATATATTATAGTTTGATTTTAAGATAAGTGAGGGCAGATAAAATCCTTTTTCATATGTAAGATATGTAATGCATCCTTTGCAGAAACGCTCATGATCCGGACTCATACTTAATTTATGATTTGTTCCTGTCACACTTTTCTGCATACAGTTCAATAACCTTGGAAGAATGTTGAGGTTTCGAATATATCTGTGCCATATAAATAAAAAGATGCCCGCTATTTATAAAACCCCAACCTGATACCTTGATGTTTTGCCAGATTTTCCCAAAGTTATTTTACTAGAAATTCACAGTTTTTATCCAGTGTTGAAGCCAGTTTCATCGTACTTTTAATTTGTTAGCATAGGAAGTTCTGCATTTGAAAAATAAAAATAAGATTATCAGTCGTAGAGGAAATAACGCGATGTTTATATCAAAAACTGTAAATGCTGAAGTAGCAACAAGATTCTATGTGTTCCATTTTTTTTTGTTCTAATTTTTCCTTTTTCTGTAGTTTTTGTTCACCCAAGGTGATGAACTTGATATTTCAGCGACCTAGTTGGAGAATGTTGAGACTTGGTGAAATAATCCGAATTCCAGTGCAGTACTGATATGGTTCATTAAGCTGGAATAATGCGAAATGTAAAATACCTCTCTTTATTATTTCCACTATTTTTGTTCTATTTCACCATATCTTATTTTTATTGTTGGTGTATGACACGCCGAGGTCATTTATATAAATTTGAAAATTATGGCGATGACAAAAAAAAAAAAGTAGATTATTGTTTAGTGGTCGTGTTTATAAGAATTGTGCGAATTTTTATATGTTAGGATATATTTATAACATTCTTGTCGGTTATTATTGTCTGTAAGGAAATTTTTTTAATTGACCTAGAAAAAAAATAAAAATCACACTCCGCAAAATTTGAGGTTTTATATTGTAATATACGTAAAATTAAAAAATAGAATAAACTGATTTTTTAAAGTTATTTCAGCTGCCTGCAGGTTTTTCTGCGATGACCCTACAATCCCGTCAATAACGTTCGCCATTTTGTTTCAAACTGGTGGTTGAGTCGTGGTTTCATAGGTCTATATCTAAGTCATTTATAAAGATAGAGTAACACATAAAGTCTGCGAACCACTATGCCGAAAATTGAACCATGTGCAGCACCACTTCCTCCTTGGAAAATATTTTGAAATTAGGTAGAATGCTTAAAAATGCACTTTGAATCACTTCATTATTATTGAAACCTTTCAGCTGACACTCAAGCATCAGAAAAGGTATTTATTAATATAGTTCTAATAATAAATCGTCACAAAAATATGTGTCGCTGGACCCTCCTTTGCCTCAACACAATCTCTTGTATCTCTTATATTATTTAAAAAAAAAAAGAAGAAAAAAAAAGAGAGATCTTATATTATGAAATCTCTTATTTTACAGACATTTATTATTAATTAACTTTATAAGAAAAGTTTCTTGAAACAGTGTTTAGCTTGCCTAGTTATGCAACACGTCTGTTAGATTCTCACAATTAAAATTTTGAAAGTATTTATTTTGAAACGGGGGCCGTTGTGTTGTAATATTTGCTTAGTTATTAGAATTATGGTTTATGATAGTTTTAAAATTGGTATTTTAAAATAATGGTATTTGCATCGTAGATGACCTACGATTTTATGAATAACCATGAACCAACCAGATACTGTCATGCATAATTGTCTATCATACTTCTTTATTACATTGAATAGTAGTCGGTAAATGCTTAGTTTTTGGTTGTTTGAATTTGTAAACCTTATGCGCTATCGTCAAAAAATTAATTAATATTCTTGTGAAGTTAACCGAAAGGTCATGTTTCGCATCCATAACGAATGTTTGATAGTATAATAAAGTCCTGCAAATTCTAATTTCAAGGTTTGTCAACATTAGCCTTGAAGAAAGTAGCTTCATGGTGGAATGTTAACATGGCATCACCGGCCTTTACTTCGCTTTCATTATCTTTTAAATACTTCTTAATGTACTGCTAAGTTATTTATACCTCGTTAATTCAACCTCATATTTTTAGTTTTTACATTTTTTGTATTTCATTAAATGTTGTATAGGATCATTTGTTGATTTATAAAAGTATATCAGAAACGAAGTAGTTTATTATTTTTTATTTCTAAAAATATGATTTTTAGGGATATGAAGTTCGATTCTCAACTATTATTCCTGGTGGAAAATCTATTTTTTTAATATACTTCGATTGAGTCTTTTTTAACTTTTTTTTTTTTTTAAATTAACTTTTTATTGAAAATAAAATATATAAATGAACAACCCTTGTGGTTTTTCAGCCAAAAGTTTTTTTGTTTTAAACAAAACAAACGATATACTACATATCAAAGAAATTAATAATACATTTTAATAAATCAAAACAAAAATATTTCTTTATATATAATCTTCTCAATTTCTTAAGACTGGTATTTATTGTTTAAATGGTATTTATGTTAAGTCTCACAAACTATAGTTCGTTGATAAGATAGTGTTAGGCGATCTAAAATTAAAATTTTTAAAAATTAATGAAATTGTGACAAAATTGGGTGATTTTGCCTTGTTATTTTTGTTTTATGACCCTAACAGAATAGCCGTTTTGCAGGCTATTCTCCATTTTTAATAAATTGGATGTGAGGTGTAAATATATATTTAAGATTGTCCTTGAGGATGGGCTTATCGGCCGAAACGTTGGACAGATCTGTAGAGACTACTGTATTATAATATTATAATCATACTAACAATAAGTCGGGAATATTCTAAATTATATTTTCCAAATAACTGGCCCTTTTATTTTAATGCTATGTGTTGCGTCGTACGGAGTTTACTTGGTTTATTTTTAACTCAGTATCTACTCATTGGATGGGATTTGGTGACGCAGATGAAGTTGAAATTTTATATTTATAATATTCTATTTAGAAGCGTAATGATGAGACGAAGTATATGATTAACAACGATTTCGGAAATATAGATAGGGGCGAAATACGTTGGAGCAGCTAAAAAGGGTTAAGTATTTGAGATCTGAGGGAACACAAAAAAAAAAGAACATTGATAGGGAACTAATAGTGGGAAATGATTTTTATTTTCCAGTTTCAAAATCGTTGTTTTAATACAGATAATTCAAAGTTAAAATTTGTAAAAATAATGTGTATATTAGGTGAACTATTTGGACCGAAGAATGATTAGTTATTCAGAGAATTTTGAATGCCATACAGTGCGAAATTTCATGAACTGCACTCGGTAAATATCATGGAGGTGGTTGCTTGTTTTCCGGATTAAGGTTTTGACAGTAGTTACCGTAATATCTGTTTTATAACTGCAGTTCTCATCGAATCTTTGGTTTTCATTTTGTAGCCGACAGTTCCATGACTAGTACTTCTTTTTCAGAATCATATAAGCAACCCTGAACTAGTTAGAAATCTGCCTCTTTAAAAAAAAAAAAAGATTAGTTTGAGCTCTCAAGAGCCCTTCCCTTCTTACTTTCTGCTGAAGAGCGCGGAAGATCTCTATTTCACCGCCTAGACAGAAAAGGAACGGACTATTTTATTGGCAGTAGTGCAGCTTTCCCCTGTGCAATTCCACCGAGTCATTAACTAACAATTTCTCTTAATTAGTTCTTCTTCCGCATTGTCTGCTACTGAATCGGGATCCGAATCCGTGTGACTGGTTTAATTGAATTGATGTATGATCCTTGAAGTAAATTGCTACTTTTGTTATATTATTAACGCATTTAGGCGCAATAGTTTGACTGTTGTGTAAATTGTATTGTTATATCTTCAATAGGGTTTCTCATTATTGAAGCATGATCAGGAATGAAGTATGTTACAATTTTCAAGTTAAGTAAGTGCTGTTCGAGGTTAGTGCATATACGGAGATGTTTCTGCAAAATTTGCTTTATCGGGATCTTACGGGGTATTTTTAAGTAAATCTATCCTGTTTCCTTCAAATTACCATAGATAGTAATTCATCCAAGAAAGCAAATGTTAACAAAATCATCAGACTCACCTCATTCTTTAATTTCAGTAATTAATTAAAGAAATATTATAATTAAAAATGTATTATGGCTTTATTATTATACTTCAAGGAGTGAGAACGAAGAAGAAAAAGAGATATTCTTTGGATGTTATATACATTTTTACATCAAAGTTTTTGTGTTATAGAAATGATTGTTTTATCTTATATATTCGGCTAATGTGATGTAGAAATGTGAGACCTAAGGATAGCAGACGCTAGACTACTGTGGATTGTCAATTAGTAATCCGAACGTATAAATGTGAGGTATGACGGCTAAATTTTTAAGTTTATTTAGCTTACATCACTGCTTTGCTTTAAATTGGCACATAAAAAATTATTTTCCAATCTGAGTAATCCAGGGATTTAAATGTAGACTATGGTTACTTTATAACGATCCTATTGGCTTTGAGATTGTCTGTTGGAGACCAAAAAGGGTAAATAATCCCAATCTACGGATTTATTTCATTGTTTAATCTAAGTAGCGATATGATGATGAGTTCATGAAGATCAATAAACGAGTTTTTTTTGGGTGGGGAGAGGGTCAAAAGAAGGGGCGCATTAAGCAAAAATATATCATTACTACTTGAACTCGGGAAGGCGGAAGGCTTCGGTTTTGTGCTTGGCAATAATAATAGTCATTATTATTATTATTATTATAAAAGGATTAGAAAAACCAGGAGGTTCGATACCGGTGCCACCATTATCCCTCTCTACACCTATATCCATTGACGCCCGTCCA
>NW_027106248.1:2113-3805 GCF_000696795.3 Halyomorpha halys | reverse complement strand
TGATTTATTTAAGTATTTTGTTTATAGTATCTAATAATTTTATTTAATTATGGTACGAAACCAGTTCCTATAAATTTTTGTTTTTATTTTATCTGGTATAGAAGTTCTAGAATTGAAATTTGTTTATTATCATTATTATAAGACACACCCTTTTACAATAATTCAACATTAACATTATTTATTTTGTTTAAATTTGTTTGTTTTTTCCTTTTCCTAATTTTGTTTAACTTTTTCTTCTATGAGTGAATATTGAGTTTGTTGTTTTACTTTCTAAATGTATGTTATCAAAATTTATTTTTTACATCAACAAAATTCCTCCGGACTAAAATAAGATTATATTGTTTAAATTTAAAAAAATCCACGTTTTTAACAGAATTCACGATTTTTTCCTTGCTGAGAATCGCTGAGCAAGGTCAATGGGGCGATTCATCTTCAGAGATCGTCATGCATAAGGATGAGTTTTAGATAATTTATTTCCCTTTTCTTTGAAAAAAAAAATTAAAAATATATAATATGTATTCTACGTATTTGTATATCTGTATTGAAATAATATGTAACATATATATTGAATGAGATCTACTATCTTTTTTTATTAGAATTATTTGATTCGTTTGAATTCATTACATTTTGAATAATAATATTAGATCGTTCTTTTAATGTTAGTCTCAGTTATATTTCTTTCGATTTTATTTATAGATTACAGGATATTGTCCGTGGCTACTAAGTAAATAATTGACTTTTAAAAAATTTTAACGATACCCCTAAGTTTTATTCTGTTGTTCCAAATATATTTTATGTTTTTCATTAAAAAAAAAAAAATACACTGTCTTCACCTTCCAATAGGGAAATAAATTACTGGCAACCTTTCTGCAATTTTCTAACCTCTTAAATAATTAGGTTAAAAATTTACTAGAATTCTCTAATATTCGTGGTGTAAATATTATTAAGTTAGGGTGTAAGTCAAGTTAGGAGTAAAAAGTACAGATTTTTAATAACTTTGTTGTTCTAAAGTTGTAAAGTTGTGTTCTTATTATCAATAAGAAGTGTACACTTTGATTTATTTACATAAACGTATCTCGTTAATAAACGTTAACAAAAGTTTGAGTGAGAACATGAATATGGAACACCCTGTATGAATATGTTCTCACTCTAACTTCTATAATTTATGTTGATTTGATTTCCGCAGGAACGTAATAGCGGTATGTGATTCATCTTTCAAGGATGTTGTTAATTTTATAACCTTTTGTAGTTCCTGAGATATAATAATAATAATAATTAAGGCCTAACAAATCCGAAGTTTCGATACCACCAACCGCTCTCTCCTTACATCCTTCCAGTGATGTACCTCCAAACCCAATTCTACTTAATCAGTTTTAATGCAATGCTCCCATTTACGTTTCGTCTACCCCTGGGACTTGTAGCTGTCGGTTCAGTGTTTATTAACATTATAGGAATCCGCTCGTTACTTAGCCCTACAACCTTACACGGCCTTATATAGCGCAATGCTCTAACTTGAATTATATTTACTACTACTGATTTTTCTGTACATAATTTCTGAAATGTTGCTTTTAAAAAAACTATATCCCGGGAACCATTGAACACCTCTTTCAAGACTCTTTTTTTCGTAACTTTTCTCTACTCGATATGATGTTCTATTAAGTTTTCTAGTATTGTAGGTAGTTCTAACGATAT
>NW_027106248.1:0-1348 GCF_000696795.3 Halyomorpha halys | reverse complement strand
ACATTAACCTTCTATCTATTCCCATAGTCTCGTGTAACGCTTACTAAGTGCTAATAATTTTCCTGTCTCTGCTAGTAAACACTGTAAATACAATAAATGCGAAGGAAGAATCATTCTTTCAGAGGATAATATCTCTATTATAAAAGCGTACGTGTTTGTAACATTATGCACTCTGGCTTAATGATCATTGTCTTAAACAGTCCTTATAAACTTGAAATTATTCCTTTTATACTATAGATGTGGAATAAGGCCTAATTTCGAATAATTCATTCTCTCAAGTTGTTTTTTAAAAAAACTATTATTAATCGCCCTCCAAAAAAAAGAAAAAAAAAGATAAATATAATATAATATAAATGATTTTTTATCCTTGTTTCTTAAAATATTGCTAAAGTATTGCCAGGTTCCTTGGACGTTTTTTGATTCTTAACGTAGATTCCAGCTATTTAGGTTTTTTTTCTGAACGCATGTTACTGGTAAAATCTCTGTTGTGTCTTTTAGTATAATAGCCGGGAAAAAAAGGCAGTTCTCACCCCAATTTTTGATTACTTCAATAAAAACTATTTATAATTACTAGTCAAAATTAATGAGTCTGCCAAGTATAGGTAGGGAGATGAAAAATGGCGGCTTTTTCAAAACCTTTAAAAACCATTGATTTTTCATTCGAAGCTCTATATCTTAAAAATTACCAACAACACTAGAACATCTAAGAGAACATTATTTAAAGAAGAGCAATTTGCTGAAATATTAGCCCTAAAAGAGCTATTTGCGTTCAATAGTTCTCGACATATAGCTTTTTAAAAAGCAAAATTTCTTACAAAATCTACAGAACGATTAGTAGTTAGTTAATTTATTTTGAGAAATCTATATTTCAGGAACTATGTGACGTGAGATGTCTATTAGCACTCAAATTAATGCTAGTTTAATGGGCTATAAAGAAGTTAATGACCTTTACCTTCGTAGGAATAGTAGTTTTCATGATATTTGCTAAAATAAATTGATTTATAGTTATGCAGACAGTAAATTTGATTTATGATAAACTTTAGTTCAGAAACCATTGGACGTACTGATGTCTGCCAGCGCTCAAATTATAGCTAGTTAAATTTACTACAAAATAGTTAATTATGTTTATCTTTGTAGGAGTAGTAGTTTTTATGATATTTGACAAAATAAACTAAAAAAATGTTAATTTCTAGTTGTTCGTATAAAATGTTACATTTTTGAAAAAAATATATCTCCAGATCCATAAGACGCACATATATCTGCTAACACTCAAAATAAAGGAAATTTAACTTACTATAAAGTAGTTTATGACACTTATCTTCGTAGGGGTAGTAGTTTTTATGATATT
>NW_027106247.1:9367-10770 GCF_000696795.3 Halyomorpha halys | reverse complement strand
GATAACGTTAAAGTTAGTAGGAATGTCCGGCATTATAATCTAAACTGAAACATAAAGCAGCCAGTGATTGGTTGCTTTTTCAAAATTCATTTGCCACGCCTCTGGTTCCATCATAAGGCCCGCCCTTTTGGCTAAACTTTTTCTTCCAGCTCACGCCAACCATTAAACTCTTTCCACCAAGAGAAATTTATTTGTTGATTCGGGAAGGACTCATTCGCACCACGAAACCTGAAGATGTTTTAATATAAATTTATTTTTTATTAATATATTTGTTTGAGAGTGGTTTAGTTTATTTAAAAACAATTTTGATCCTTTTTCTCAACTTTATTCTTTTTAAACTTCCAACGTTTCGTTTAGGTCATTTTCAAGGATACCTTTACTTTGTTTTCATTTTTTCTTCTAAAAGTCTTAAAATGCCGGCTAATTGCCTTTGTCCCATAAATTCTTCTATACAATTCTTTCCCAAATTTAAAACTTTTACTAACCACTTTTCTTTCTATTATTTTCATTTGCTAACTCCAATTGGAAGTTTAAAAAGAATAAAGTTGAGAAAAGGGATCAAAATTGTTTTTAAATGTTTTAATATATTTATTGAAATTTACAACTGTACATTATAATACATTCGGTAACTTAGTTATAATGGAGTGATACAGGCGTGTAGAGAACTACCTAATAGCACTTTAATGACGTTTGATGTCTCATGGCAATCTACTTTTTAGGCGCCTCGGAGGATTGTCGGGAATGGAAGAGGATGCTATGGAAGGTTAGAAACTAGTGGGTTTGGGTGGTTAGGGAGTTTATAATGGAATGATATCTGGTTCAAGGCAGGTCGGTAACATAGGGAACATTAAGGTGTTTATGTATAATTTTATAAGTGACAAAGTAAGAAGCCCTTAAAATTTAAGTCTCTTTTATCATATTGCGGTTTTTCAGATTTTACTTAGTTTTCTTTTTGTTATTGGATTGTATCAGTATCTTAGTTTTATAATTTTATTCAATTATTTATTCCTGAAAAGCTATGTATCAAAAAATGCACCTATGTATATTTCTTTCTGTTTTATATAACTTTTTACACTCATTCTATTTATTTTCTAATATTTTTTGTCATATTGTACAATGTTTGTATCCCCAAGTATACTCAGCGGGGCAGGAGGGGGCAGCTGCCCCTCTTCCCAGAAGTGAAAAAAAATTTTAATAAAATAAATTTGTATTCAAGCAAATGCTAATTGTAATAACTAATAATGCAAGAATTGTCTATAATGGTCTTAAAATCTTGGTTTCATTCTTCTTATTCGGTATGAAAGGTACACAAGGTAGGGTAACAAGCAATAACAATAAGGTACATAAGAATAATATTATTATTATATTCTTTTCGTTACGGTAAAAAGAAATAATATATTATA
>NW_027106247.1:0-6727 GCF_000696795.3 Halyomorpha halys | reverse complement strand
TTTTAAAATATAGCTTAACATTTCATAAAGACTGTACTGAAACGTCAGTAGTTAGTGAATTTACAGTGGGAAATCTATATCTCAGAAACCATCAGACGTACAGATATCTATTAGCACTCAAATTAAAGCCATGCTGTCTGCCAGCATTTAAATTAAGGCTCGTTGAATGCACTATAAAGTAGTTTATAACGTTTATTTTCCTAGGTGTAGTATTTTTCATAATTTTTGCTAAAAAATATTGATTTCTAGTTGTTCGGACAAAATTTCGTGTGCAAAAATCATATTCATATTCATATATGACTATAATAAAAATTACTACCCTTATGAAGATACGTCTCATAAAACTACTAGTGCATTAAATTATCTTTAATTTGAGTGAATAGACATCCGTACGTCTCATGATTACTGAGATAAACATTTCCCAAATTATGAAGAAGATGGTTAGGGGTGCGGTCAAAAGAGAACAAAAAATAGTTAAAACTATATATTTGCCTATATATTGCTGTTCAAGTTGAGAGCTTTCGAGATTTTCGGGCCCATATTCTATATAATTTCAAATTATACGGTAAATTATTTATATATGCAATATTTCCCAAAATAAATTGACTAACTACTGATTTTTAGTATTAGTAGATATTTAATGTAATTTTGCTTTTAAACAATTGTATCTCGAGAACTATTAAACATAAATAGCTCTATTAGGACTCATAATTTAGCAAATTTACTCCACTTTAAATGATGTTCTCTTAGATTTTCTAATGTTGTTGATAGTTTTTATGATATGGAGCTCCGAATAAAAAATTATTTTTTTTTAACTTTTTGAAAAAGTTGCTATTTTGTATACCCTTACCTGTATTTGGCAGATCTATTAAATTTGACTAGTAATTATAGGTAGTTTGCGTTAAAATGGGGTTAAAATCCAAGATGGGAGTGAAATAACTGATTTTTTTTCCACCGGGCATTTGAACTTTTAGCCTTGCACCGTAGGGCGAAACGTTAGTGTATAATAAATTTTTGGGGCTAATTTTAGTAACCTTTTTGACCTTCGTCCGGACCACCTTTTTTTATTTATTTATATATATACTTATTAATTCACCAAGTTAGGTTCGGTTTACTATCTACTGACTTATTTTCTCACTGTTGTGATATAACTTGCACGGCAGATATTTGTTATGTGGAAATGGGCCTCCTGAAGGTGTCGATATTAACAAATAGCAACTATATTATTCAGTAATTATAATAACACGTTAATCTTAATTCATAAGAACTATATTTATGATATTCCATGATGAGAGAATCCAGTGAGATTCTCGTGTTATCGAATTAGCTCAGCTAAGTTTGACTTTAGGGATTCAGGATCCAAAGAGGTTTTTAAAAATTGAAAGGTAGTATCGATTCTGTACAATCGTAAATTTCTAAAATCTGATGACAATTAAATTATTAAAGGACGTGAGGTCGAGTATTAGAGATATAATCGATTAGGAAACCAGAGAATTGCGTCATGGCTTTTGTTTCGTATTGGATTTTTGCAATAATCAATTAGGTGAAGGTATTTATTTTTTCTATTCAACCCCTTTGTAAATTCGGGGATTTTAAGTCAACCAAAAATAAAAAATACTGGTGCAGTGCAACTTAAGAGTTGAAATTATTTTTTCAACAGTATCAGCATTGATATTTCTATTTAAGTCATTCATCCAGTGTTGGAAAAATTATCTAAAGTTGAAACCAATAGCTAATATTGCCATGGGTACGGTACTTATTTAATAATAATAATTTATTTATTTGTTTATGGAGCAACCCTCCTGTTGTAATTTTACAAAAATTATGAGTTAAAGATCGTTTATATAAACGAATTACAAACAATATACCCAAGCTGGGCTATTTGCATCCGTTAGAATAAAACAATAAAAAAAAAGTCACTTCATATTTTATAATATTGAAAAACAAAACATCCTATTGGGATTATACGTGTCCAGCTCTAAGCAAAAGGTTTTGCGTTACATATATAAAATACAGTTGAAGATCTAATCCTGAGGGTACAGACAGGAATTCATACAACTGTTTCTATTAATATTGCTTAGTTTCGCCATGTATCGGATTCGGTTCTCATGATATGCGGGGCAATTTGCCAACAAATCCTCCAGTGCCGTTCCACCACAAGCTCTGGACAAAGCTTCTGTGGGTCCAAAGTATATTTGTGTGAACCGACATATAAAGTAATTGATATTTACCACAGAGTCGTAGTTGGGTAATTATTCTCAAGTGAATTATAGGGCAACTGATTTCTAGGTAGCTCTGCTGAACATCCGTTTTAATGAAGACCATATCGTACCCAAGGGTTGTAGATCGATTCCCGTAATAACTTAATCGTAATGGGAAGTCTGGTTCCACCATGTGTCAGGTCCAAACCCACAAAAAATAAAAACACATACATAAAAACGATTTGAATAAGTGTCGTTTCTATGGCAATTGTAGCTATTAGTTTCATATACATCTAATTATTACCCATCTCTGCATTCAACTAATACTTTCTGTTATTAAAGTCCAAAATGACCCTTTTATTTGAGAAATCGATTGATTCCAATTTGAACAGCTTTCGGAAAAGTACTTTTAAAATTATATTACATACCAATATTTTAATATTTTTCTTGGCTAAAGTATGCCAAAACTATAAAAATATATCAGTTATACTGAAATTTATATTCAGCATTGTTGAATACTAAATTGTCATAGAATGAATTTTGAACAAACCAAGAATGATTTTATGGAGTTATCCTACGGGCTTATAGGTTCAGTGGAATTATACAACTAACGATCAAATCACTGTGGTGACGATATCATTTATGAGACTGAATCTATTGCGCATGCGTCTACAACGTACAGTCAAACTCATATTAGAACAGACGTTTTATTTAGGCATTTTTTGTCATTCTCCATTACTTTTAACGACTAAAATATTATTTTTATTAAATCTTTGGTTTTCCAATGATATATAATACGTCTATTTTAGTAATATTATTTCTGGAAATCTGTTTTCGACTGTCTGTAACATATATTTTATCTACTATCTCCTTAAGTTAAGAATCAAATCCTTTCATACTTTATATTTATCCGTATTTATTAGACCTAACAATGTGAGATGATTGATTATTTCGAACAAACAAAATTAAAGATACTTTAGAGGAAGATTAAAAAAAAATCTCCATTTAAGCGCTGTCAGAATTAATTTAAGTCAGTTCAATTAGAATAAAATTTGTCTTTTATTAAACACCACTTAAATTTACACAAATATATCGAATTTAATTGTTTTTGAGAAAATTGGAAAATTCGATTCTATTTAAGGACACTTGAAGTAAGTCGATTTTATCGAAAAAAATAGCTGTATCGTCCCTGGTGCATACCCGTCTTAAATATGCAATTTCAATTTCTTACGACTTTTCGTTTTTGGCCTTGACTGACCAAACCCAGACCACTTTGCGATACTTGGTCATTTGGACTTAAAATACATAACAATTACAAAAAAGCAATTGACGAAACAAGTAAAAATAGAAATAATAAGAAAAGTAACAGTGCAGTGTTTCTCATATCCACCACCGACAGCTCTCGGGCTGTTTCCCTCAATGCCTTAAGAGTTTTGTCCAGCGGACTGGACAAAGTGCTCCCTCTGGTATTGACTGATAACATATCTTTTGATAACCTATCAAAAGATAAACTATATGACTCACATAACTAGATACATAATTGTATAAGATAATAATATAAGTTAATTTTAATAGATAACATTGTAACTATAAAATAAATAACTATATAAGCCAACAGGTAACGTATCTATTTGTATAGGTTTTCTTTTGAAAACGTTGAATGTGTAACAATTCAAAGGGGAGGCATAACCCTACTCTACTTCTAAGCAAACGTTAATACGATTGCCTCCCCCCATTGTTATCTAAAGTGAAACAGAAGGAAGTCAGTGATTGGCTCGTATTCTTCCACTTCTTCTCTTCCACGCCCCTGAAAGGCACATAAGGCCAGCCTTTTTGGCTTCACTTTTTCTGCAAACTTTACCCTCCTCCCTACTCTTTCCTCCAAAGTATAGTGCATCTAAGATGAGTTAGCCTGTAGAAGAAGGAAACTCGCGCACCCCTAGCTCGTTCTCCCCTCCACACCATAACTAATCCCTCCTATCAAGAACGAACCTTTTAGGTTTGTTTCAAGGGACAGTCCGGAACTTGGTAACGTCAGAGTGTAACCAAGTTCCGAAATGATAAATGGGAGGTTAAATTATCCTTTATCTTTGACTGGGACTAATTTTTGTAGGCAAATATACTAGAAGGAAATATAATGCCAACTCTATTGTGACTTGCTATTTAAGAGCGCAGAAAGTTATGTTTGAGATTTGATAAACAATGTGTTTAAAAATTACCTCTTTAAGTTTATTACATTATGCATTGTGTATTTATTTCTACTGACATTAATTCAAGAATTTTCCCTACATTTTGTGTAAAATGTCCCTCAAAGACGGTAGTTTTTTTTTTTTTATCATTTACGAGTGTATAAAGATAAAACACTAGTCTGCGAATGGCTTCTTTATTAAAGCTGTCAATGTTAACTTTTGTTTTATTATTTAGGCCGTTTCTTGACTTGATTTTCAAACCGAGGTATATCGTCCTCTTGTAACTTTGTAACCTTCTTTTATAATGTTTTTCTAAGCGTTTTCCGAGACGCCCGTGGTCTGGGAAACTCTTTTCACGACAGAGGAACATGGATTGGACCACTGTTATCCATTCAGGTGTTTCCTGTAACCGGTTTTTTATTATATTTTCCTTTGATTCTATGTGTTAGTCTTATTCTCGTAAAATGTATCTATTTGTTTGTTTCTGGTAAACTGATCTACTGCTGTGACTATGAATGATGGTCTGATCTCACATTGCCGTCTAATATTGAATTTGTTTACCGGGTCACTGAAGAGGATCTAGGAGGGTGAATTCCGGAGAGCGAATTTGTTGATCGGGTGAATTAAAAAAATTGTGAAATGGTGAAATTGGAGGAGCCAAAATGAGAAAGAGAAATAGGAATGAATTGAAACATTTGTATTTGTTGTACAGGCCGAAAATGATTGTAAAAGGAAACTGTAGGGGAAGAAAAAATTGTTTATTATATCTTATTATTGTATCTCTTTATATCTGATTATACCATGTATGTGTAATTTATATATGTCCGATTACGGATTGATAAGTATGCTGTGTGAGATAGCAACCTGATGTATTTAGGCAGCGTAGATAAATAAAATATTTCTCTCTCTCTTAAATACGTTAATAATTACGTTTTTGGTTTGACAGTGGATAGTTTTCCTCTACTAAGCTTACTTGACATGGTAAACTTATGATTTAGCAATATTAATGAAAAATTAGTATTGAAAAAACTGATACTAGGAATTTCTATTTGTATAGTTGCAGAAGGTCGAGGAGAGGAAAGGAAAGGTGGTTCAGGGAAATGAACTCTGTTCCGACAACCACATCTGACTATCCAGAACTGTACAGAGAATACGCAGTACAGGATTTGGGAGGAGAAAACATGTACTAATACCACTATGTGTAACTACGCATGCTCCGGACCGTCACAAGTGATTGTTGTAGCAGACTCAGTGCAGAGATGACAAAAGAATGGCGGGTTGGTGGGAAAATGCTTGCCACTAAGCATCTCTCCCTTCCCTTTACCCACAGGCAAACTCATCTTAGACATAGACAGTTGTCAATTAGAAACTTATAAATACTCTTCATAATTACCATGTCTGATGTTTTAAATAGTTATATCGCACTAGTATTCCTAAAGTGACACAACTCAAAAATCGGTGTTATTGAGTTATGATTATGAAAGAAATTGGTAAATATATCTTTATGAATCATCAAAACTGTATCAACCTAGCTTCAGAGCTTGTCCACCAGAGGGCACTTGTGTCACTCTTGCTGCCTTAATGCTATTCCCTCTCCATAGGCAAGGGTGTCACATTGTCAGTTGTCTTGAATTTTGAGTTGTGTCACTTTATAAATACTAGTGCGATATGTTGCTTTCAGGTGTAGAGAAACCTTTTCCCTATTGCTAACTCTTTGTCTTTGTGAAGCTACTGTCATGAAAACATCCTTCATTGTTAAGCGCGCTCAATGAAGAAAAAGGCAACTTTAAATTGAGTACCTACGTTTTAGCCTCCATCGTAAATTCTTCCTCCGACCATCAACCCAAGGGATTATCTAAAAGCTTTATAAAGTATTATAATGCTTATGCTGAGGTATTTATGACTAGCAGGTCATTTGTTTTTTTTGTGGCTCATACCTGGATAAACGACCCCCTTTAAGTATTAAGGGCTTTAACGTGTTTTACATATACCTACCCTTTGCATCCCTTTTACCTAATCAACCATTTACAACTTGTTTACTCAGGACTGACCCTTGGTAGCCTCCTTTAATATTCCTAAAAGGGCGATCAAGTTTTCCAAAGGTTTTCCAAGTTTGTCCCTAAGGCTCCTTTCTCGAGCTTCTACTCAACTATATTTCTTCTGCTGAAACCTACGTCTTCGAAAATTGAGAAATTTTTTTTCCAATATTATAATATCTATGTTATGTAGAATATGAAATATAAAAACTTTTCAGGAGCGTGGTCGAATTGAAGCATGATTTTTGAAACTTTACTATATTTCATATTATATATAAATAATTGACAACAAAAAAAAAAA
>NW_027106246.1:0-4915 GCF_000696795.3 Halyomorpha halys | reverse complement strand
ATATACATATATTATTACTTAATTATCATTTTCATATTTATAAGACTTAATTACATATAATTTAAAAACATTAGAATAATGTAATATATAATTATAATATAACATAAAATCCAAAACATTTATGTTAATATCATGTTTCTGTAATATAGTTTAATAATAATAATATTAGAAATCAATATTCGACTAAAATATACACCATGGTTGAAAAATGTAATTGTGAACAAAATGTGATTTGTTAATTAATAAATTATGTTAGTTATTAATAAGAAATATAAATAAAATAATAATAAGAAATATGAATTAAATAAGGATAAGAAATATAAATAAAATTGAAATTAATATAAATGATTACTGTGATAAAAAAAAACTTGGAGAGAGCAAAATGTTAAAAAAATGTGTACATCTGAGAGTTGTATAATTGTAAATAGTTTTATGTTATGATTGTTGTGAAGATAGAAGTGTTTGAAAATGGCTGACAAACGTTAAAGTTATGAAAAATATACAAACAGAATAAAAATAATTAATTCATATTGAAAGAAGATAGTTAACCGAATGAAATAGATTGTAAGAGCATAGTTCGGGTGGTGCAAAGTGAGGCAAAACGTTGGTTTACAATAAATAGTTTTCTTTTACTATTTTGATACCTTTATTGACCGCCACCCGGACTTTCCTACAAAAATAATTAATGTTTTTATGATTATATACTTTTTATAAAAATATTTGCTCCCTCTCGTTCCAAGATATTTCCTTAATCTTTTTGATCAATATCATTATACATTATATTATTACCTTTATGTTAACCATAATTGATTACTCCATTAGTTTAATCGGTTTTTTGTACTATCCCGTCGTTGTTGTGGACTGCAATCTGGCACATTAAACTAATGCGTATTTATTCGAATATATTACTCCTCAGACCTCAATCCCAATGATTATTTTATTTTTATCTCTTAACCGAGCGTAGCGGGTGAGAATCGTTAGTTATAATTCAATTATAGCAGTAATAATAATGGGATAGGCTTATATAGGCCATGACAACAAATATATGGTCAACGGGGTAGCGCGTAAGTGCTTATTGAAAGAACTCATCAATTTAAAAAATCACTTCATCAGTAAAATTTTGTTTGGAATCACATGTTTCAGTATAAAATTGAGTACTGTAAAATGAATGCAAGAAGCATTAAATGCTTAAGCTTTCTAGAGAAGAATGTGATATTTAGTGTAATAATAATGAATAATTATATTTAAGAATCTTTTTACGCCAGGACGGGACGGCCCTGTGCTTTGGGGCGTGAGTCCTGGTTCGGAAAGTTGTTGGTTCGGTTCCCACCTGGGGCATTTATATTTATTTCTTGGCGGTCCAAAGAAATGAATCTTGACATTCCCACGTTGGTTAGTTCGCGGTGGCAACTTCAAAATAACCACCAGGGGTTGGCAAAAGAGATCACGAGATCCACTTACCAGACTATTTCCCCACACCAGTTACCAATACTAATTACGATAGGCCATTAACATCACCTAATTCTTTAGATACGATCAAATACATTTCGTGATTCTCATTTACATTCAGTATTCTTCATATCATTACTTTCTTTTGAATTTCTATCAACCCAATATAACACTTGAGATGGCACAGGATAGCTTCGGACAGTTTCGGAAATCATCAGCTACTACACGATGTGCTTGAATGCTAGGTTATCAACAATTCCATGGATATTTTTTTCTAGAGGCTCTACTATCCCCGGATAAATGTCACTCACTATATTTATAATTAACATTATGAAATAAAGCTATAACAGTGAAACATAACAGAATCGATAATTGCTAATGACTAAATGGAATGTAAACTTTTTATATCATTAATCATAAAAAAAAAAAATCTATAATTACAAAGGTCTACTACTCAATAGCTACGTGGCATATTTTTCCTAAATTATAACAAAAGTTAAATGTCTACTAAAGGCGAAAGTTACGTGGACTAGAAAAAAAAAATCTTTATCGTTTATCGTTTTAGATTATTTTAAATAAGGTATATATTATAATAAAATTGAGCAACCTTAATTGGGTAAAAATCTGGCGGTCGAGCGTAATTCTGACGAAATAACCTCCTTGCAAAACCGCTGGTCTAGTTACAGTACTACCAAACAAAGTACTGTACCTCTGACCCTTCATGAGTTGTAGTGGTACAGATTTTAATTTTTTTAATATATTATTTAAAATTCAAGTTAAATGCAAAAAATGGCTGGCAAAATTGTGTTTCAATATAAAGAATTAGACCTACGAAATTTTGCTTTGAGGCTCTTCTAAACCATCAAATTCCTCTCGTATCCAATCCTTACAGTCCAAAATATTTCCTAAAATCTTTAATGCTCCTTACTTTGTCATAAATCAAGTCATCCATCAGGACTTTCCTTATCCCATATGCTGCCGAGTTGGCCAGAACCAGATACCAATCCTTCCATGATAAACTTCCCAACCACCCAAACCCATTTGTTCCTAACCTGGCTTCTCCTTCATTACCTGATCATCCTCCTCGGTGCCTGAAAAGAAGATGGCCTCGAGATCTACTCCTCTAGAAATGTTATTAGAATTCTAACAATGTGTAGATTTTCCACATTTCTGTATCATGTCATTAATATAACTCACATGACACTTACTTACTGTTAATTAATGAATTAAATTTTTTAAAAAATACTTACAACTTAGCTGTTTAGCTTCGTAATAAATTTTAGCCTCAGTGGTTGAAAAATTATGGAACTAGTAATGTGAGATATCATTGTTTTGCTTAATAGTGGCATATCTGACAAACTTTTTTTTAAAAGTTTTTTGTTCAAAGTTTTCCGTAGACTGTTTTTGGACTGGAGTTAATTTATAACTCTAACAGCATTAGGAAAATCTTTGGTAAAGAAGCGAACAGCATTATAGTACACTGTACTATCTTTGGAATACTTACAATTTTGTATGAAATCAAAACTTTTTTATGTCAGATGCCACTAGTCAAGCCAAGCAGCGATATATAATTATACATGGGCCAACTATTAAAAATGAATCGTTACTTTTTAGCAATTTATCTATATTATTGTAATATCAGTTAAAACCTTGTTAAACTAAAGTCAAGAAATAATAAAACAGTGAGACCTAAATATATATTGTTTTTAAACAATGTGAAAAATAAAGTAAATTGTATCAAATTGCATTAATATAGAATTATTATTTATTAAATATGAGGATAAAAGAAATTACATGTCATGAGGCAGTTACTTCAAGTAACAAAAACTTAGGAATATTGGGCCCAATGATTGGATCTGGATTGAGTCGTTCCAGGGGTTCCAGACTCATTTGGACCGTTCAATACAGGACATCCTCTTACTACATCAAACAGATTTCCAAACTGAAATGACTACTATAGTGCAAGAACAACCATTCATGCACCTCAGAACATCTAATGTAGTCTTCGGAAAATCTTTATTTAGTCCCCTGATACTATGTTAGATTACTAGTTAGAAACCTGTCAAACCAAGGGAACAATTTGTATTGAAGTTATAAATAATTTATACAAGTTTTAAGGAACTTATTTGGATATGGATTAAAGATAAGATAGATTATAGAATATAGATTTATACATCCAAATCGTGTCAATTTATAAGTAAAATATTTTATTAATAAAAGAGTAAGGGAAAAATGATCTGAAGGTTATTAATGTTTGATATTCAAGGAGTCAGTGTAGAGTGTAAATATTAACCACAATAAATAAATAAAATTAATTATGCAATGACATATTTTTTAAAGTATAAAAATAAATCAAATTTTGTGTGGGTTTAATTTTTTTCTTCTACAATATCTACTACAAAAGTTCATTATTAAAAGTAATGAATCCGAATTATTTTTTTTTTAGCTTTGGTATAATGATTCCAAAAAACCTCTAACAGACCGGTGTTTGAAATGGTGAACGATGTTGTTGTGGTTCGAGGATCAACCAAGAGTTACCTTTGATTTTGGTCCAAATAAAAAAAATGCTGCTGAGGCATAATATTTTTTAAAATTACCTTTTTCATTTTTGGCTACTTCTGGAAACAAACTTTTTGACAGTTTTATAGGCTCGTTGACATCAGTCCCATGAAAAATTATTTTATGAACTTAATTTAGCGTATAATAACATGAATATAAACCTAAGACAGGATGGTATAGCGTACTTTTGGATGGTATCTTTGTCGATAATCCTATCTATTAGACAAGCCATATTTTGCAAACTGTTTCAGTAATAGTTCAACCTTTATGCCAGTTTTACGATGTTTTTCAAACTTCAAACTTGAACTAGATACAAAAAGAGATAAAAAAAAACAACATAAATTCGCAATTTTTGGAGATATACGACAGACCAGTAAAAGACTTTGAGTTCCTTGAGCCACAGTTTTCATTCGTTAGCTAACAAAAGAATTTTTTTTGAAGCTATGTTTTTCTCCATAAAAAGTTTTAAATTAATGAAAATTGTTTAATTATGGAAGTCTACTTATTAACTTTTAGGGGCGTATCATTTTTTTACTTTTCACTTACCTATGTATGAAATCGATAGTAAGGGGGGGGGTATTCCGATCGTGCACGATTTTGAATTTGAGTTTTCAACGGAGATTTGAGGTCCCTTGAGTCCAAATACCCCTTTTTTGGAACATGGTTGTATTTCTGTGTACGAACGGCCTACTTCAAAGGGCTGAGACAAAACTGAGATTATACATTTAAGGGAGTTATATACCTGGAAAGTGATAGCACCCTTTTCGATAAAATCGACTTATGGAAAATGTCAGGTTGTTGTTGTTGTTGATTTTTGCTTAAAGGCGTAAAACCCTCTGGTCATCAACGCCTATGGGATGATAAAAGTAAAAAAAAAAAAAATAAAAAAATAAAATAAAAAAAATAA
>NW_027106245.1:0-10811 GCF_000696795.3 Halyomorpha halys | reverse complement strand
ATATATAGTTGGCTAAATATGAAATATTTAATTTTGTAGTACATCATAACTTCATTGTTAAGTGAAACATGAATAGAGACCAATTCTTTTTTTTTTTTTTTACCAAATTGGTATTGGCCATTTTGTTAACACGCCTCAGCTGTTATTATATAACGATTATATTACTTAAACAACTAATTCATTCTTCTCCAAGTCCACTAAAGGAAATTGGCGCCGATGGATTCATTTATCCACTTCCGTGGATGATATTGCCTGCTGTTTGAGTGCTTCTGGATAAACCGCCCGTTATGGTTGATGGCCTAATCCATCCAAACTTGCTGGGGTGGATTTGTAAGTTGAAGTCTAAAATCAATACTTGCCCTTTCGACCTGGAGATGAGGCAAAGTTGGATCACTAATCCTCCCCTGGGCGACGACTATCGCACATTATCACGTCCCTCCTCTCATCAAAGTAATAATAATAATTGATTTAATAACAAAAAATATAAAAATAATCAAGGCATGTAATCAACATAGAAGGGAATATGCGTCTAATATTTCGATAAGATATAGACCAATTTTTTTGTACTTTCGCACATCCATCTGTTGATGTACTTGTACATTTATTTTAATTTTAATTAAAGATCAGTATTATTTAGTTTCACCTCTGTCAATGTTAATGGTAGGCTTGTAACTTTATTTCATCTCTTTTCCGCCTGTCCGGATAAGTCAGCAATGTCATGCTGTAATGGTGAATCAGTTGAGTAGAACCAATTAGCCGAATTGGAAGGATTTTTCCGTAGGATTTTATTGTGTTTAAACACACGGGGAAGGATATTTTTCCTTTATACTTAGCTTTCCGTCTAGAAGATATTATAAAACATCTCTCTCAATCACCATTTTGTAATATAAGATAGTATATAATTTTGATTTCAATTCGAGAATTATTTTCAATAGCCTCTAGAAAAATGTATTTTTTTTAATGGTCTTAGGTTTAGCCTTAAGCAACGATATATCTTTTATTTTCAATTCAGATTCGACAGACATTGTAATTAACACCAATTAATAAGTATGTGAAAAAAGAAATAGGTATTAAGATGGGATAAATAAATTGAGTGAAAACAGTTCCCGAGAAGGATTATTCAAAACAAAATATAGTTTCCATTTTATTTATTTTAAAACAAAATATAATTTGTAAATTACATAAATATCCTCAGTAATTTGACAAAATAATCAATTAATAGTTAATTACAGCATGAATACTTTCATAAAATGCATAATGCATTCTTCTTTTTTAATATTGATTTTTATCTATACTGTAATTTATTCGACATTTAAAAAAACATATTAAAAAATAATATAAATTAAGTAACAGAAATAACTAATTGCATTGATCATTGAAATACTCTACCATTGCTGTATTCCTGACCAGAGATCATCTGCTGCCGAAGGTTCAGATATAGTGTCTATGAGGTCCAATCCCTGGAAGGTGATGTTTTGATGAATTTTAAATTATAGTACCAACGAAAAATCATGGTTTTATATTTTTATTTCCACTTACCTATATATGAAATATTCAAGAGCAAGTATTAGGGTCGTGAAGGATTTCAATCCGAGTTTTTAACAAAAATAAACGTTTTAAAGTTTGTGTTTGTGTAGAGAATGGTTTGTGTTTATGTGGAGAATGGTTTATGTTTATGTGAAGAATGGTTTGTGTTTATGTGGAGAATGGTTTGTGTTTATGTGCTTTGTTAAGCTAAGAAAAGAACAGTTGTACGAAACTAAAATCACATATTTATGGTAAGTGTACGCCTGGGATGTTATAGCAACTCTTTAGTGGTAATCGACTTACCGGAAGAGCTACTTTATATTATCGATTTTAACATTTTCTCTATAATAGATCAAACGATTTTAACTTAACTTGTTAACACAATGTGCAATGAAATGGCATTAGGTGGCATGAATTATTCAGAGCACGCGAACAAGTACTTTCAATCGAAAAACAGGGAAACGTTTAGATAAGAGTCACTTCTTATCACATTTTGTTATAAATCTGGATTATTTTTCATAATTTTGAACTCTCCAGATAAAAAAAATCTTAAACAACAAAGGAAAAAAAAGATGATTAAACGGTTTTGGGCCAGTCCAATTATCAAAAAACTTGATGTCACATCCCAGACTATTTACCCGCCTTAATTATGGAATATCAGTTGCCTAATCATTTTCGTTTTTGAGCTAGGAAGTGATTATAAACACATCTTGCGAGGCTTGGTTATACATCATTTGGATTAAGGGGGTCTTCAAAACGTTTATTACCCTCCAAAACACGAATTCGAAATTTTTAATGATCGCAATACTTCCCCTTACTATATATTCCATATATCGGTGAGTGAAAGGAAAATGTTGCTCACCAAAGAAATATGCTGTTGTTATCAATAGAAAAAAACATTTTTAAAAACAAAGAAAGATTTTAACCATCAAGAAAAGGCCATTAGTGGAAGGGGATAGAAGTTGAGGTGGGACGGATAAACCAGACGGTTTTAAAGTGATTAAGCAGGAAGAAGTTGACGCACTCAGCCTCCGTCGGGTTTAAGAGTCGAGGACCCTATCCCTGGAGGGTACTCCATGCCACTCATTGCATCAAATGCTTCAAAGCACTAATGACGTGATACAAATAATGATGGAGTGGGAATTAATTGATAAATCGAATTTATTGGACTTAGTAATAATGTCTTTACAAGCCTCTGCTTTTGGAAATCCATTGGTAGGGGCTGAACGCATACAATGCTAAGAAACACAAAACTGTCTATTTCATTTTACTAATGAGGAAAGTAAACATTTTAGATACGTTTATTTATTTTAATTTTAACTGTACGTTTCTGGAATTGCTAAGGCTTGAACTGATTAAACTTAAGCACATAAATAATTTAAAACATACATCAAAATTCAATAACTTAAGAAACATATATGAAATATAAATATAAACCTTAAAAAGAAATAATAACATAAGAAAAATATAAAATCAGTATTTATACTACAGAAAAATTAATTGCACAGTAGCTGAAAATAAACTAATAATTTTAATTATTTTTTTAAAGCAGGTAAAGTGCCAAAACACATATTACAATCAATAGCGTTTTCTTTCCATTGAATTTTATTTGTAGGAGAAAATAAGTATAATTATTTTGAGCAAAAGGGACATTAAAGGCCTTTGACTGTCTCGTATTATGAAGAGTTTTAAATGTTGTGGACAGTTAATTTTATGGTTTAACTATTTATGTCGACGTACTAGTTCTCTGTGCAAGATTCAAGAGATTCCAAATTAAATTGTTCCAATATATCTATATTATCAACTTTTATACATTGGAGCATTTACTTTTCAGTACTTTTACTACCTTCCTTCATATTCTAAGTATAATTGTGCCGCAATATGTTTAGCCCAACAAGGATCCCGCGACGAAAAAAGTGTGAGAATCTCCGAGAGATCCCAAATTGTGCTCTTAGGATCTACTCTTTCAATACATACCTACCTTTAAACATAAATAAATAGTTGTAATCCTACAACGGATCCTAACGGTTTTATTAGTCAAGACTTCATTTTTTTCTTTTCAGGAACGTATTCTATTTTTTTTTTAAACTTTTTTATTCTTTGTGTCAACCGAACAACGTTTCGGGCTTTTCAGCCCATTATCAAGTTATATAAAATATTCCAAACAAACAGTTTCACAATTAACAGTTACAATCAACTAATTTAACATTGTATTTTATTTATTTCTTTTTTTTATCTCAAAAATGAATTCCTATATAGATACTAATAGTACATTTCTTTTGGTGTAAACATATATCGCTATCAACACCTATGCTTTTAAGGCATTAAAAACTAGCAGAATATGGCATATTATATGCAATAAAAAATTGTAAAATATGCAGTCAAAAACATAAAATATACAGAAAAACTAAATTAAAATATACTACTAACGAGCCTAGAATAAGTTCTTGCCTACGTAAGAAATTAATGGAGGATTAAAAATTAAACAACTAAATGAAACCTAAATGTGTTAAAAATATGTGTGCTAATAATATATAAGTGAGACACTTTAAAAGCTGAAATATGAGCGTAATAACAATTTACAATTAGGAATAAAAGAAAATTAGCATTGGTTGTATCCAAAAACTAAGTGACGTTAACAAAATAAATACAAATTTAAAAGTTTCTATTAATTGGTCAGGTATGCGAGTTACAAAATAATTTAATAATTTGAGACTTTCAACTAATAACAATCTTGTTTTCAGATTTTTTTTTTTGGTTTAGTTGAGAAAAGACAAAGAGAGGTGTCATTTAACATGAAATCATTTCTTATAATTGTAGAATTCATTATCTCATTCACGTTTCCAACGCCCGGCGTCCTATCTCCCACCATTTTAAATTCCAGATTTCAACTTTTTGTAAAACAATGCACTTAATCATGGAGTTCAGAATAATATTAAATATTACCGCTTCTAAAGTAAGTAAGCAACAAATTAAAATCCGTGTTTTAAGAATTCAATAACCGAAGATTATAAGATTACGACAGTAATCTGCAATTTCATCTCCAACGTCACATTTTAATTTCGATTTATTTTATTAAAACGATCCAAATATTCAATTATATGCTGTTATCGTCAAATATGCAATCAAGTACTAAACTAAAGGGGTAGGAGTGTTGTGTACGCTTGGTCCTCGCATATCTCCCTTAGGGATTTCAAAATACATTAATCTATTGAACAGGACTTGGCAACAACAAAAATGATGCTATAAATACAAAAGTTTATACCAAAATAGTATTTCCAGCAACTGCTCTTCGTGTAACAACATAAACCCGAGGATAGCTAGTCTAGATAAAATTTTTTATAGGTTAGGTACATGCAGAATTATTCAATTAAAAACCAGAAAAACGATTTATTTAAAAATTCGGTTCATTAATACTTTTGACATAACTTTATTTTATATGCTTACCTTTTGATATAACTTTATGTTATATGATTGGAGAAGTTTGTTAGCTATCCTCCGGTTTATGTTGTTACACGAAGAGCAGTTGCTGTAAATACTATTTTGGTATAAACTTTTGTATTTATAGCATCATTTTTGTTGTTGCCAAGTCGTCTTCAATAGATTAATGTATTTTGAAATCCCTAAGGGAGATATGCGAGGACCAAGCGTACACAACACTCCTACCCCTTCAGTTTAGTACTTGATGCATAAGGGTTGACGATAATTAGATAATTAGCGAAAATATTCAATCAACAAATATATTTTACTAAGAATGATAATTACAAAAAAAATTTTAAAGTAATCTTTCATGTGTTGAAACCTAAGAAAAGTAATTTATAAAAAATATTTTATTCATTTCTCGTTGTTTGGTAAAAAATATTATGGAATGAAAGACTGTATCTAGAAAAAATTGTTTGTAATTTTGAGGGAAAGTATCCGGCCTGTGCGTTATTGGTTAATGCTCTTCCTTTCAGCTGTAATAATTTCGGTATAGAACTTTTTTCCCTTTTTATTTCACTTTTCGGTGACTTCCAGAAGCCTATTTATTTATAATATCAGGCGGTTCTCGTTGCTCTGTAAACAAAACTAAGCCATGTGGTTTGTTAAATAAGCAGCTGGAAATTTAAGAATGATCCAGGCTTCACTGTCTTCCAACTTATTCAGGAACTATCATTCACATTAATTATAAACCAAATCTTATGCTTCTTAAGCAAATATATTCAGTTATAATATAAATAATTTGTTACTCCCACCCTTTATTTAAACAAGTTCTTGGAGTCCTAAAGTTCAGAACTAGTATTTCATAACAGATACATTTGAAAAATAAGGACCTTTGCTCGGGTTTTCATGCAATTCCATATTTTTTTTCACATTATTTAAACAGATTCATAATCTATGCGTACTAGCGTACTCAGGTAAAGTTAAAATTAAATTAAATTTGTATGGCTACAAGCCAGAAAGGGGTAAGGGGTACAGTACTTTGTAAGGAAATACTCTTACTAGGCCGACGGTTGTGCAAGGAGCTGATTTGGTGAGAATCCGGTTCCACCGCCAGCTTTTTACTCACTTCATGAGGCTGGATAGGCCCTCAAGGGCACTCTAAATCACAGGGCTGACTCATGGCTTCGGTGCAATTTACCAAATATTGTTTCGCATATTTGACGATAACAGCATATAATTGAATATTTGGATCGTTTTAATAAAATAAATCGAAATTAAAATGTGACGTTGGAGATGAAATTGCAGATTACTGTCGTAATCTTATAATCTTCGGTTATTGAATTCTTAAAACACGGATTTTAATTTGTTGCTTACTTACTTTAGAAGCGGTAATATTTAATATTATTCTGAACTCCATGATTAAGTGCATTGTTTTACAAAAAGTTGAAATCTGGAATTTAAAATGGTGGGAGATAGGACGCCGGGCGTTGGAAACGTGAATGAGATAATGAATTCTACAATTATAAGAAATGATTTCATGTTAAATGACACCTCTCTTTGTCTTTTCTCAACTAAACCAAAAAAAAAAATCTGAAAACAAGATTGTTATTAGTTGAAAGTCTCAAATTATTAAATTATTTTGTAACTCGCATACCTGACCAATTAATAGAAACTTTTAAATTTGTATTTATTTTGTTAACGTCACTTAGTTTTTGGATACAACCAATGCTAATTTTCTTTTATTCCTAATTGTAAATTGTTATTACGCTCATATTTCAGCTTTTAAAGTGTCTCACTTATATATTATTAGCACACATATTTTTAACACATTTAGGTTTCATTTAGTTGTTTAATTTTTAATCCTCCATTAATTTCTTACGTAGGCAAGAACTTATTCTAGGCTCGTTAGTAGTATATTTTAATTTAGTTTTTCTGTATATTTTATGTTTTTGACTGCATATTTTACAATTTTTTATTGCATATAATATGCCATATTCTGCTAGTTTTTAATGCCTTAAAAGCATAGGTGTTGATAGCGATATATGTTTACACCAAAAGAAATGTACTATTAGTATCTATATAGGAATTCATTTTTGAGATAAAAAAAAGAAATAAATAAAATACAATGTTAAATTAGTTGATTGTAACTGTTAATTGTGAAACTGTTTGTTTGGAATATTTTATATAACTTGATAATGGGCTGAAAAGCCCGAAACGTTGTTCGGTTGACACAAAGAATAAAAAAGTTTAAAAAAAAAATAGAATACGTTCCTGAAAAGAAAAAAATGAAGTCTTGACTAATAAAACCGTTAGGATCCGTTGTAGGATTACAACTATTTATTTATGTTTAAAGGTAGGTATGTATTGAAAGAGTAGATCCTAAGAGCACAATTTGGGATCTCTCGGAGATTCTCACACTTTTTTCGTCGCGGGATCCTTGTTGGGCTAAACATATTGCGGCACAATTATACTTAGAATATGAAGGAAGGTAGTAAAAGTACTGAAAAGTAAATGCTCCAATGTATAAAAGTTGATAATATAGATATATTGGAACAATTTAATTTGGAATCTCTTGAATCTTGCACAGAGAACTAGTACGTCGACATAAATAGTTAAACCATAAAATTAACTGTCCACAACATTTAAAACTCTTCATAATACGAGACAGTCAAAGGCCTTTAATGTCCCTTTTGCTCAAAATAATTATACTTATTTTCTCCTACAAATAAAATTCAATGGAAAGAAAACGCTATTGATTGTAATATGTGTTTTGGCACTTTACCTGCTTTAAAAAAATAATTAAAATTATTAGTTTATTTTCAGCTACTGTGCAATTAATTTTTCTGTAGTATAAATACTGATTTTATATTTTTCTTATGTTATTATTTCTTTTTAAGGTTTATATTTATATTTCATATATGTTTCTTAAGTTATTGAATTTTGATGTATGTTTTAAATTATTTATGTGCTTAAGTTTAATCAGTTCAAGCCTTAGCAATTCCAGAAACGTACAGTTAAAATTAAAATAAATAAACGTATCTAAAATGTTTACTTTCCTCATTAGTAAAATGAAATAGACAGTTTTGTGTTTCTTAGCATTGTATGCGTTCAGCCCCTACCAATGGATTTCCAAAAGCAGAGGCTTGTAAAGACATTATTACTAAGTCCAATAAATTCGATTTATCAATTAATTCCCACTCCATCATTATTTGTATCACGTCATTAGTGCTTTGAAGCATTTGATGCAATGAGTGGCATGGAGTACCCTCCAGGGATAGGGTCCTCGACTCTTAAACCCGACGGAGGCTGAGTGCGTCAACTTCTTCCTGCTTAATCACTTTAAAACCGTCTGGTTTATCCGTCCCACCTCAACTTCTATCCCCTTCCACTAATGGCCTTTTCTTGATGGTTAAAATCTTTCTTTGTTTTTAAAAATGTTTTTTTCTATTGATAACAACAGCATATTTCTTTGGTGAGCAACATTTTCCTTTCACTCACCGATATATGGAATATATAGTAAGGGGAAGTATTGCGATCATTAAAAATTTCGAATTCGTGTTTTGGAGGGTAATAAACGTTTTGAAGACCCCCTTAATCCAAATGATGTATAACCAAGCCTCGCAAGATGTGTTTATAATCACTTCCTAGCTCAAAAACGAAAATGATTAGGCAACTGATATTCCATAATTAAGGCGGGTAAATAGTCTGGGATGTGACATCAAGTTTTTTGATAATTGGACTGGCCCAAAACCGTTTAATCATCTTTTTTTTCCTTTGTTGTTTAAGATTTTTTTTATCTGGAGAGTTCAAAATTATGAAAAATGATCCAGATTTATAACAAAATGTGATAAGAAGTGACTCTTATCTAAACGTTTCCCTGTTTTTCGATTGAAAGTACTTGTTCGCGTGCTCTGAATAATTCATGCCACCTAATGCCATTTCATTGCACATTGTGTTAACAAGTTAAGTTAAAATCGTTTGATCTATTATAGAGAAAATGTTAAAATCGATAATATAAAGTAGCTCTTCCGGTAAGTCGATTACCACTAAAGAGTTGCTATAACATCCCAGGCGTACACTTACCATAAATATGTGATTTTAGTTTCGTACAACTGTTCTTTTCTTAGCTTAACAAAGCACATAAACACAAACCATTCTCCACATAAACACAAACCATTCTTCACATAAACATAAACCATTCTCCACATAAACACAAACCATTCTCTACACAAACACAAACTTTAAAACGTTTATTTTTGTTAAAAACTCGGATTGAAATCCTTCACGACCCTAATACTTGCTCTTGAATATTTCATATATAGGTAAGTGGAAATAAAAATATAAAACCATGATTTTTCGTTGGTACTATAATTTAAAATTCATCAAAACATCACCTTCCAGGGATTGGACCTCATAGACACTATATCTGAACCTTCGGCAGCAGATGATCTCTGGTCAGGAATACAGCAATGGTAGAGTATTTCAATGATCAATGCAATTAGTTATTTCTGTTACTTAATTTATATTATTTTTTAATATGTTTTTTTAAATGTCGAATAAATTACAGTATAGATAAAAATCAATATTAAAAAAGAAGAATGCATTATGCATTTTATGAAAGTATTCATGCTGTAATTAACTATTAATTGATTATTTTGTCAAATTACTGAGGATATTTATGTAATTTACAAATTATATTTTGTTTTAAAATAAATAAAATGGAAACTATATTTTGTTTTGAATAATCCTTCTCGGGAACTGTTTTCACTCAATTTATTTATCCCATCTTAATACCTATTTCTTTTTTCACATACTTATTAATTGGTGTTAATTACAATGTCTGTCGAATCTGAATTGAAAATAAAAGATATATCGTTGCTTAAGGCTAAACCTAAGACCATTAAAAAAAATACATTTTTCTAGAGGCTATTGAAAATAATTCTCGAATTGAAATCAAAATTATATACTATCTTATATTACAAAATGGTGATTGAGAGAGATGTTTTATAATATCTTCTAGACGGAAAGCTAAGTATAAAGGAAAAATATCCTTCCCCGTGTGTTTAAACACAATAAAATCCTACGGAAAAATCCTTCCAATTCGGCTAATTGGTTCTACTCAACTGATTCACCATTACAGCATGACATTGCTGACTTATCCGGACAGGCGGAAAAGAGATGAAATAAAGTTACAAGCCTACCATTAACATTGACAGAGGTGAAACTAAATAATACTGATCTTTAATTAAAATTAAAATAAATGTACAAGTACATCAACAGATGGATGTGCGAAAGTACAAAAAAATTGGTCTATATCTTATCGAAATATTAGACGCATATTCCCTTCTATGTTGATTACATGCCTTGATTATTTTTATATTTTTTGTTATTAAATCAATTATTATTATTACTTTGATGAGAGGAGGGACGTGATAATGTGCGATAGTCGTCGCCCAGGGGAGGATTAGTGATCCAACTTTGCCTCATCTCCAGGTCGAAAGGGCAAGTATTGATTTTAGACTTCAACTTACAAATCCACCCCAGCAAGTTTGGATGGATTAGGCCATCAACCATAACGGGCGGTTTATCCAGAAGCACTCAAACAGCAGGCAATATCATCCACGGAAGTGGATAAATGAATCCATCGGCGCCAATTTCCTTTAGTGGACTTGGAGAAGAATGAATTAGTTGTTTAAGTAATATAATCGTTATATAATAACAGCTGAGGCGTGTTAACAAAATGGCCAATACCAATTTGGTAAAAAAAAAAAAAAAGAATTGGTCTCTATTCATGTTTCACTTAACAATGAAGTTATGATGTACTACAAAATTAAATATTTCATATTTAGCCAACTATATAT
>NW_027106244.1:4286-4761 GCF_000696795.3 Halyomorpha halys | reverse complement strand
TACATATTTACCTATTGTATTATTTTGTACAGTTGTAAATTACAATAAATAAACAATAAAAAAAAAATAAATAAATGATGAGTTACAGATCGTTTATATGAACTAATAACAAACAATATACCCAACCTGAGTTATCCACATTCATTAGAATAAAACAGTTAAACAAAATAAAAAAAAACGCTGGGCAATTTTTTAAAAAATGGAAACAATCCTCCAGGGCCGTTCCATCACAAGCTGGACAAAGCTTCTGTGGGTCCAAAGTATATTTGTGTGGACCAACACTTAGAGAAATTGCATATTTATCGGAAAGTCGTAGTTGGGCAATTATTCTCAAGTGAGTTATAGGGCAACTGATCTTTAGGTAGCTTTGAGATGCATCAGTTTTAATGAAGACCCTACCGTACCACGGGTTATAGCTCCATTCTCGTAATAACAAGAGGTCTTTATCCTTGACAAATTCCCTGTATCTATCCAA
>NW_027106244.1:0-3501 GCF_000696795.3 Halyomorpha halys | reverse complement strand
GGTATCTGGTTCTGGCCAAATCGGCAACATATGGAATATTGAGGTCCTGATGGATGACTTGATTTGTGACAAAGTAAGGAGCATTAAGGATTTTACGAATTCGTTTTGAAGGGAGACCAGAGGTTAACATCATTTAAAGTCGATCACAAGGCCTCCTTGCCAAGCTTGTTCCTCCAAGTACAAGAGCACAAGAGGAGAAATAAGTCAATTATTTCTCCCCAATTTTTTATTACTTTATTGAAAACTATACATAATCACTAGTCATAACTGATGAGTCTGCCAAGTATAGGTAGGGGGAATAAAAAATGGCGGCTATTTCATTTAAAGTGAGTAAATTTGCGAAAATATGAACCGTTATAGAGCTTCGAAGGGTTGGAGTTTGTCAGATGTTATCCACATATGAGTATAAATATTGGACATGAAATTTTGTCTGAACAACTAGAAATTAGTTTATCTTATAATATCATAAACAGTACTAGTTCTACGAAGATAGTTGTCATAAACTATTTTATAGTATATTTAATTAGCTTTAATTTGAGTGCTAATACACATCTGTACGTTAAATGGTTTTTAAGATATAGATTTCTCAAAATAGATTCACTAATTTCAGTACATTTTTATGAAATGTTGCTTTTTAAAAGGCTATATCTCGAGAACTGTTGGACGTAAATAGCTGTATTATGGCTCATATTGCAGCAAATGTGCTCTTCTTTAAATAATGTTATTTTAGTTTTATTATTTATTTTGAAACAGCCACCATTTTTTATTCCTCCTACCTACATTTGGCAGACTCATAAATTTAGACTAGTAATTATACACAGTTTTCATTAAAGTAATAAAAAATTGGTGCGATATAACTGCCTTTTTTTTCTTTTCGGTCCTTATACTATATTGGTATCTAGTAGGAGGAACTAACTTGGCTAGGAAGCCTTGTGATCCTTTTTGCCAACTCCTAGCGGCAATAAAAAAATGCTTCCACGTATTAAGGTGGGAAAATCAATATTCATTTCTCGGGACTGCCAAGAAATAAATATTATCTGCCCGGGTGAGAATCGAACCAACAACGTTCCGAACCGAGCGTTCTGGTACCTACGCCCCAACCCGCACAGCCATTACGTGAGTATGTAGAACATTTTCAATTAAGAATCAAGGAGTCTCTATGATAAAGGTCTACAATCAAAAATTTTATTTAACAATTTTGGCTGAACTTTAAGTTATTTGACGTTTTTTAATCAAAAATAAAAAAAAAAAACTTTTATCTTTCTCCACGTTAAGATTGTTCGCGATTGCATGATTTGTTATTCGAATTTATTACAGACAAGACATAATTTTATAGCACAAAAAATCAAAAAAATCTTTCACTGTGCCAAGGATACTTACTTACCTATCAACCTCAAAATTATAAGGCTCGATGAATTTGGGTATCCTTGGTTGGGTGTACTCTGGTGGTCGAGCGTGATTCTGACCAAATCACCTCCTTGCACAAGCATTGGTCTAGTAACTGAGAAGTACTGCACCAATCATCCTTCATGTGTTGTAGTGGTACAGGTTTATTTTTATTTCTTCACGGAACAGCCTTAGAGACCACACGAATATTTTCATTCATTCATTCACCTTCCATTTTCCCTCATTATCTCTGCGTGCTTGCGTTCCCCTGTTTCTAATTTCTTTTTTCCACGAGAACCTGGATTTCCATTAGTCTTTTCCTATATCTTTCTCCGTCCAAACAGTCCTTGTCTGTTATTCCTAGTCTTTCCGTTTCTTTCTTCATCTGCCTGATGTCTCCTGAGCTTTGTATCCAAGGATTTTACTATTTCCGGACCCATTTTTACCATATGTCCGTGGAATTTCAGTCTTCTGATCCTAATTTCTGTTTCTAGGTCCTTTGTGTCTTAGTAGATTTCTTTGTTGGGTCTTAGCCTGTATCCTTCTTGTGCCTTTTTGAGGCCGTAGATTCTTCTTAGGATTCTTCGTTCTATTCTCGGTACTTCCCCCAGACTGGGGAGGCATGTGGTTTCCGTCCCGAATGGTATTACAGGGTAAACGACTGTATTATACCAATTAAATATTTTTTTTAGATTCATTCTCTGAACCTTAAATCTTATATATGTTTATATAGTTGACCGTAAAAATTAATATATAATAGAAGATGGTCAGGGTTGCGGTCAAAAGTGAAACAGAAATAGTTTAGAACTATTTATTTTCCGACGTTTCGACCCACTTTGCAGAGCTTCATCAAGGCTAAAAAGATACAAAATGATACAATGATAAGAATCAAAATACAAAGATAAGATACAATGATAAGAATAAAAACAAGTAACAATGGCAAGAGTTATTTATTTATTTATTTTATTTATTTTTAAAAATACGTAAAATATAAAGCTAAAAAAGTACAGGAGATGCACATAAACCAAAAACAATACTGGGAAAGAAAAAAAAAGAAAGAGAGAAAAAATATACGTCATGAAAGAATAATAAAAATAAAAATAAATTTAAAAAATAATAATAATGAATCTCCCCCATTCTAATTTTGATATTTACCGGATCATTAAGTAGTATCGTGTCAAACATTCCGAAGCTCTCCAATATTTTTCTAATTTGCGTTGCCCAATTATATTGCTGACTCAAAAGGTTGTTACTGTCTACCTACAGTAGCTTTATATAACACTGTCTCATGAAGCGAGTACAACTCATCTAAATACCTAATAATTTATTTAAACCTTAAATTCAGTGTTGCCAGCAAGGGCCGTCACACTCTATCTACTACTGTCCCAAAAGAAGACCTCGCTTTGGAAGCTCAAAAAGGATAAACAAACCTCCGAAGGATTCTTTTTAGTTGAAGTTGCCCAAAAACTACACTGAGTGGTATTATAGAGATATTCATGATCTTTAGTTTAACACGATAAATAGAAAAACTTATGTTAAATGGAGAAATATTTCCTTATTTTACCATGTTAAAACGACATAACACGGAACATGGCTGAGAGTGAGTTACTAGGTTCAAATGATTATAATGTTTATTCCATCGACTCCCGGGTTATTAGCTTCCTTATTGGTCTATTGTTATGTCTGTGAAGTTTGATACGGAAACGGAGAAAAAGAGTTCATCTATTATTGGTGTGTAAGTGGTGTTAGTACAAGAGCCCAAGAAGAGAAAAAAAATGCAGAGTTATTTCACCCCAATTTTTTATTGCTTTAATGAAAACTATGTATAATTACTAGTCAAAATTGATGAGTCTGCCAAGTATAGGTAGGGGGAGAGGGAATAATTAACGGCGGCTGTTTCATTTAATTTCTTTAAGACTACCAACAACACTAGACAACCCAAGTGAACATCATTTTTTTTTTTTTTTTTAATAATTTATTTATTGATATTTACAACTGTACACACATATATTCAACAAGTTAATTTGCTGTAGGTGACATAGTGACATGATAAAAACATGTGGAGAATCTACCCACTGATAGAACTCCAATAACATTTCTAGAGGAGAAGATCTC
>NW_027106243.1:0-5518 GCF_000696795.3 Halyomorpha halys | reverse complement strand
GAGTTTATAATGGAAGGTGTGATATCTGGTTCGGGCTAGATCGGTTACATAGGGAACATTAAGGTCTTTATGTATGATTTTATTTATGACAAAGTAAGGAGCATTGAGGATTTTGGATTGTAAGGATTGAATACGAGAGGAAGATTTAGAAATAAATTCTTTATACAATATATGATAATTTCTAACGATTACAGAATTTGGTTCGCATACTAATAAAACTGTTAAATTAATTTTCATTACTTAATCACCATTACTTCTTCATTATTTATATTTTTGCAAAGACTTCATCATTTTTTTTTTTATATTGAATAAAATATAACAGTCCTATAGAAGAAGAGGTTGGTGAGGTACAATATCAGAACTCGTTCTTGAGGTGGGTGCTTGATCCGCCCTCTTGACCTCACGGGCGGTCCAGTTTCGGCAAACCATCTGCTTACATTTCATAAACCTATTTCTGGAGGCAATAATTATTTTATCATAATAATTGCTTCGTCATATGAATTTATGTATATTATAATATGCATCGTTATTTCCGTTCGGAATACATTTTTTAAAAAATCCCTCTAAACAACGCTGTGATGTTGGAAGAAACAAATCCTAACAACACTAAAGAAAAATATTAATTTAAAACTTTTTTAGGAAATATTAATTTGGAGCTTATAAAAACTCGTCTTTTGTTTAAATTAATACCTTTTTTTTTGTTTAATAATAATCCGAAGTAATGGATTGTTTTAGTATCTGTTAAGGGTATATTGCCGACACAAACAGTTTATGTATGATGTCAATTGTTCCGATTATTATTTTCCATTATTTACACCATTCTTAGACACCCATTTCACGAATCTGCAGAGCAGGGAAAATTCCCACCCTAAAAAAATTCTAAACATAAACACTAAAGGCCGAATTCGTAGGTGACGCTTAAGTAAAACTTAGCCCTTATCGAAGGTGAATTTTGATGTCAATCTTCTTAACTTATTCCGAATCATAACCTACACTTTAGTTACCGAAATACTACTTTAACCCATTTTCGAGGCTATTTTTCAGTATTAGACAAAAAAATATTAGCTACAAATATTAGCACTTTTTTACGTCATTCTTTTTACTTACTTCAGTGTCGTCTATGAATTCGACCATAAGATCAGTTGCAAAACCACCTTGGTGTACCATAAACCACTTTTTACACATAACATTTAACCGCAGTGTGCGATAATGCAATGAATAAACAATGTGGATATAATCATATACCGTAGTCTTAATGTCACTATATTCTATTTTGAATAGTAAAAGTAAAACAAAGATATCCTATATGCAATGTGGTGAAGGCGATTAAACTTTATTTTTTAAATATAAATGTATTGCCTGGAAATTAGAAAATACGTGATTGTTATCTACAGATTAAATTAAGCTTTATATTATCCTTAAGAATGGAACCTAAGATACTACCTTGAGGAACACCAGCGGACTGAGAAAAGAGAGAAGAGTAGGCTAGGTTATAATTTACTTTAAAGGTTCTATCAGTGAGGTAGGATCGAATTATAAGGAAATATGTAGGGCGTAGGAATTGACGAAGTTTATAGAGCAGACCTGGATGCCAGACTCGATCAAAAGCTTGTTCAACATCGAGGAAGACTCCCGTGCAGTATATACCGCGCTCCAATGTGCAAGATATGACATCAACCACTCGATGACACTGTTGTATGGTGGAATGAGAATAGTAATATTAAATTCTATTTTTATTTGAGTCAACGATTCGCCCCACGTTACAGGGCTTCGTCAGGGCTAAAAGAGATACAAACACTTAACATAAGTAAAAAAAAAAGTAAATGGAAAATTACAAGTGTATACAATGAAACGTAAAAATTTAAATTAGAAAAATTAAAGATTATAAACAATAAATGAAAACGGAAATAGTAGCAGATAAAAAGAAGAAATATTAAAGAAAGTACAAATTAAGAGATGAAAAGAGGGATAAGAATATAATCAAGAAAAAAAAGAATAAAATGAACATGAATTGAATGATCAGCAATTTTCCAACAAATAAAAATTGCTTATGTATTATATATTTTATTGTTATTTGTAGGAATAATGCAGTTTTGAAATATTCTCTTCTAGCGTTAATTTTAATTCTCGACAAATTTTTAATGAATTTCCTTATTTAATTAGAAAGTTCCATGTCTTATGATTTTATATGTAATCTGAATTGAACGGTTTAAGTATTCACAAAAAATGTAAAAGATCCACTAAACAACTAATAAGGAAGTAAGTGCATGAAAGAAGAAATATTTGTTTTCTTTTTTCTTCTACCATTTATGTATGTACTAAATGCATAGCTTTCTGAGTGTACTACTACACATAAATTATTTTATGTACCTCGCATTAAGTTTTTCTAATACTCGCCAAATCAATTAAGTTTCGGAATCTTCATGAAAATGCAAGAAAATAGTTGAGAGGGAGTAATAGAAAAGAGATGGGCGCTGATGCCATGAATGAACACGTACCTACTGCTTGATTCGTTCTCGTCTTCGGTGCTTTGTTTAAAAAAAAATCTATTCCCCATGAACCGCTATTTTTGTGGGAGAAAAAACAGATCTTCTCGGATTCTACAAATATCTATATATTATAGCCTTGTATGGATCCATACAAAATATTTGAAAAAAGAATATTTAGTTCGTACAGTATATATGCATATGGATATATATGTAGTATCCACGTAACAGGCAAAGCAATTTCAATAAATGTATCAATTACTAGTTATTAAAAAATAAAAATAAAGAAAAAAGGAAATATTTCAAGTAATATTAATATAATATGAGACAATTCCTATAAAACTTTTAGGTAATGGTTGTAAGATTACCAATTACCTACTTACTAGAATTTAAAAAAAAAATTATTTCTTTAGTTATAATTTTTTTTTTTTAAACCAGTCCAAATGTTTTGATACTACAGCATATGGGAAACTCCAATCTCTTCATAGGCATTGTCAGTTTTAAGACACAGTGATCAAGAATTATATTATATTATATTTTTCAGGTTTTTAAATTTGATTAATTCAATATAAAAAAAATGGAATATATCTAAAAAAGAAATATTTCAAATAATATTAATATTATATGAGATAATTCCTATAAAACTTTTAGGTAATGGTTGTAAGATTACCCATTACCTATCTACCAGAATTTAAAAAAAAATTATTTCTTTAGTTTTTTTTTTTCAAATTTTTTGATACCACAGTATATGGGAAAATCCAATCTCTTAATAGATATTGTCAGTTTTAAGACACAGTGATCAAGAAGTCTGTAAGTGAGGTGTTACAACCCAGTTTTATAATTGAGAATAGCAGTTCATAGTAGACTTTATTTTTTTTTCCTTTCGGGAATATTTTTCTCCTTTTATATGTACATTAAATATAAAATTTTAATTATAGTAAATAATTTTTTCTCAAACTTCTTTTAATCACACTTTTGTACATATAGGCTTCCTTATAAAAACTTGTTTAGTGTAACTGTGTAACAGGTTTCTGTAACCATTATTATGGCTTTTTGTAAATTTTTTTTTCCCGCTAGTGTAAGAAGTAAAAACTTCACAATGCACATTACTTTAAGTTAATCTACTACTTTAAATTGGATACTGACTGGAGACTGAACAGTCGTAAAAAAAGGTAGCTCAGTTCATGAACTTGTGGGAGGCAAGAAAGCATGTAGGAGATTGTAATGGGAGAACAAGGATATGGCAATCAAAGTTCCCCAGCTATTACCTCACCGTCGGAATGTCCCGTTCGACATTGTGGTCCAAACCAATCAACACCTTCATCTTATGGCTTTTGAGTATAAATTTAAAAAGGATTTACCAATAAAATTTAAAGGATTTTGATTGTATAAATTAATAATCTAATTTTCATTCTAAACTCTTACAACAAACATGTAACAATTTATTATTCTTTAAAGGCAATCACTATAATTAAACCACACTATAATCATCGATTCTTCAAGTGGTGTCTTAATTATTCTGTCTTAGGATATGATAAGGATGATACATTTTGTAACGCATAAAATATTTAATTTTATTATATTATTAAGGTTTTTAAATTTGATTAATTCAATATAACAAAATGGAATGGATCTAAAAAGGAAATATTTCAAGTAATATTAATATAATATGAGACAAAGCCTATAAAACTTTTAGGTAATGGTTGTAAGATTACCCATTACCTACCTACCAGAACTTAATACGACATTCAACTTGACCGAATAATACGTTACGGTACTGATTCGACGCAGATTTTAATGCTGTTTAATTTTTCATACAATTGCTCTTATAACTCATAACTACCATGACTCAACGCTAGAATGGAGCGTTGAGAAGTTATAGATAAAAAAAAAATTAATTCATTATTTTATTAAATTAATTATCCGATTAATTAATAGGAAGAGTTTTAAAATTGGTTGAATTTTTGAAATATTAGCTTAAAACGGTAAGGGGAGACTTTAAAATAGTTAAATCGAGTAATATTTAAAAAGCGCCTGAAATTGAAAAACGGCATGAAACCCACCTTCCACTCCCGCCCTCCATGGTTGCCTTACTTATCTGACTTTTCAAACAGATAATTATAGCGAGTAGGTTGGACGATGTACGACTTGTCACTATCTCACATAATATAAATAATAACACAAAAAAAGACAATCCTTAAGTAAAGTTGTTGTGAGGAAAAATAAAGTGTTTGTTTTTTTTACAAATTCAGTGGCTAAAATTTATTCAGTCCTTTTCAAAACCTTAATTTTTTCCTGATGAATTTCCAATGTAAATTTGACTTATGTGCAAGAGATACTCTCGTAATAATTGTTCTAATATAATTTTCTGAACGCAGAGTCATGGTTAGTTATATATATTTAATTTTAAGGAAGTACTGTTACTAGACCAACAATTGTGCAAGAAGGTGATTTGTTTAGAATCACGCTCGACCGCCAGAACCCAATTAACAGTACCCTCTTCATGAAGCTGGGTGGACCTCGGATGGTTTCCGAACCCTGTCTCACGGCTACTGTGAAATTGAAAATAATGCCTCAGTCGGATCCTTAGAGTTTCTAGCATGGTGCCTTACCACTGGGCTGCCCTGCTCCCAAATGTGTATGTGTGTAATTAACTATACCTCGATACCCGGGGCTCAACTGATTAAGTAAGACTAATTATGGTTTTTAAATAAACTATCAAATTCCTCCAGAATCCAATCCTTACAGTCCAAAATCATTCGTAAAATCCTTAATGCTCCTTACTTTGTCACAAATCATCCATCAGGACCTCAATGTTCTATATGTTGCCGATTTGGCCAGAACCAGATACCGTTCCTTCCATAATAAACTTCTCAACCACCCAAATCCACTTGTTTCTAACCTGGCTTCTCCTCCATTACCTAATAACCCTCCTAGGCGTCTGAAAAGAAGATGGCCTCAAGATCTCGTCTAGAAATGTTATTGGAGTTCAATCAGTGGGTAGATTCTCCACATGTTTTTATCATGTAACT
>NW_027106242.1:8650-9011 GCF_000696795.3 Halyomorpha halys | reverse complement strand
TCAACTTTATTCTTTTTAAAAACCTTCCAACGTTTCGACCACTTAGGTCATTTTCAAGGATACCTTTACTTTGTTGTCATTTTTTCTTTTAAAATGCTTAAAAATTCTAGGTTCTGTTTAAAGTTTGCAAATGTAAATGATAGAAAGAAAAGTGGTTAATACAAATTATAAATTTGGGAAAGAATTATACAGAAGAAATTATATGGGACAAAGGCAATTAGCCGGCATTTTTAAGAATTTTAAAAGAAAAAATGACAAAAAAGTAAAGGTATCCTTGAAAATGATCTAAGTGGTCGAAACGTTGGAAGGTTTTTAAAAAGAATAAAGTTGAGAAAAAGGATCAAATATTGTTTTTAAATAA
>NW_027106242.1:2221-3705 GCF_000696795.3 Halyomorpha halys | reverse complement strand
TACTTTTCTGATATTTGCTAATATAAATTGATTTATAGTTGGTTGGACAAAATTTCATGTGCATAATACAAAATTCATATACGAATATGATAGAATTTTTACGTCGAATATTTTCAGAGATTTGAATTTCTCAAAATATATTCACTAACTACTGATTTTTCAGTGCATTTCTTAAGAAATGTTTTTCGTAAATACAAAAAGTCTGTTCGAACCACTATAAATCAACATTTTGTCAAACATCATTAAAACTACTACTCCTACGAAGATCATCACTACATCAACTAGGTTTATTCGAGTGCTGATAAACATGTGTATGTCTCATGGTTCCTGAGATATATTCTTTCATAAATCAAAATGTTTGTCCGAGCCGTAAGAAATTAACATTTTTGTCAATTCATTTTGTCGAATATCATAAAAACTACTACTCCTACGAAGATAAATTACTTTACAGTACATTGAACTAGTTTTAATTTGAGTGTTAATAGACATTTGTACGCCGAATGGTTTTGAGATATAGATTTCTCAAAATAAATTCACTAACCATGAAAATGATTTCACTCATTCTCAAAATGATTTCTCAGTAATGTTTGTTTGAAAAAAAGCTATATCTTGAGAACTAATGAACTTAAATAGCTCTAGTGGAGCCCATATTACAGAAAATTTACTTTCAATTAAATAATGTTCTATTAGTTTTTCAAGTGTAGTTGATAAAGTTGAAGATGTGGAGCTCCGAATGAAAAAATAAATTTTAACCTGGATTATCTCTCTAAGAAGTCTGGTGAGTCAATTCTTTTAAAAAACCAGGGAGGTAACCAAACAGCACACTGGACACGAGATAAGGTCCAAAGAGGTAGTAAGAAATGTAGAATGATGGCTGTGCCAGAGAGAAGTAAAGATGCACAAATGGTTGACATGATTTCCCATATGAAATCAAGAGGTGATTATTATTGTATAAATTAAAATATAAGGATGAAGATTGTTGTTATGTTAGTTTTATTATTGTTATAGGTTTTTATAGTGCATGAATATGGGACAGTGGTCCCGAAACGTTGTACAATAACATGAATAAATAATAAATAATTCATTCAAAAATGGAAGTGATTGACCTCAAAAAATTTTAAAAGAATAAATTTTAACGTTTTGAAATCGGCGCCATTTTGTAACCCCGTACCTATACTTGGCAGACTCATCAATTTTGAATAATACTTATACATCGATTTTATTCAAGTAATTCAATATTGGGGTGAAATGACTGCCTTTTTTCTTCTTTTGAGCTATTTTTTCAACCATATCATTAAAACTATCATGAGGATTTTTAAACAAAGCATGATTATTTTTAATGACTCTACACATTTAGCCATTATAAAATTTCTTTTAAAATATTTCAGTATTAAATTAAATACCAGAGGGGCTCAAATTGTAGGTCAGAGTTGGTATGTAAGGGTTTAATGATAAATACATATTTGATATTCCCAAGAGAGCTT
>NW_027106242.1:0-321 GCF_000696795.3 Halyomorpha halys | reverse complement strand
TTAACTTATATATTTGTAAATATGATGTGAATTACCTTGTAATAAAGAAATGTTATTGGAGTACAACCAATGCATAGTTTCTACACAAATCTTTCGAACCTTTAAACGTGTATTTCCGTCGAAAACACACAATCAAAATTTTGTGTGTACCCAATACAAATGACTGTGCATTTTTCATATAAGTAAGTGAAAGTTGAAAAAAAAAAAGTTCCAATAGTCCACTGGCAAAAGCCGTATAATACCATCACCTTCATTGAACTAATCTTAAAATGCAACAAAACGTAATCCAAGGAATCCAAAAATTAAACAGTTATACATATA
>NW_027106241.1:4005-5126 GCF_000696795.3 Halyomorpha halys | reverse complement strand
ATCATATTTCTGCAATTATATTTTGTGTTCTCAAGAATTTAAGTACTGATTCTATGGTTTTTGAGGGCTGATGATATGTCAGGTTTCAATCCAAATCTGCTGAGTTGAGACGTAAACTATGGGCATTCCTCAAAGATGATCACTGGATGGTTATATGTGCTATCTATCTAAAAATTAGTTGTGGAGTTTGGTCAAAACATCACCCAATGTAACAAACAGATTTAACAGATTCAATTCCAGTATTTTGAGGTAAAATTGTTTTGAAAAGAATTTGAGATCACAGTGAATAATTTGAGCAAATCAACTTAAAAATTGATTGAGCTGTTTGCTTAAAAATTGTTAGAAAGCTACAAATGAGCAGGTTATTTGACACATAATGTGTTATATGACACAGCCCTCTTTTTGGCTTCACCAAAGTTGGGTAAAAATTACTGAGTGAATTATAAATTAATTTATAAAATAAAAATAAGAAAAAATGAAATGTTAAATTATACAAGCCAAAAAAAAAAAATGTTTGTTTTTTGTAAACATAATCTTAGGTTCAAATTTTGATTCTGAACATCGAATGCTAACCAAAACCTGCAGATATTTCTTGTCCTAAAATGAAATGAAAAGGGCTTTAATAAAAGCTAATTGAATTTAATTCAAAATCGTTCTACATTATTGTTATTTTATAACGAATATTTTTAATAATATTTAACAATAAAACAGACAATCAACATGAAAATGTGCATAAGGCCCAAAACCTCATTGGAATGAAAGAAATCCACAAATAAATATAAATACTAAATGTAAAAGATGTGAGTTGTTAAGTTTTCTGAAGTAAAAAACTATTATAATTAGAAAAGACCTTTTTGAATAAAGATTTGTAAATAACTGTTATAAATTAAAAATGCATTGAGGTTGTGAAAAAAATGAAAAAACCCTTCTAGGCTTTAGATAATTTTGGAGGGAAGGAGAGAGAATTTTCATGGGCCAAATTTGAAAAATATTTTAGGTTGTACAGCGGTCCTGAACAAGTGTTCATTCCAATAACTGAGTGGTGAAGGAACAAATCTTATTCTTCAAACTTTTTTTTTTTTTTTTTATTTTTTTTATTTATTTATTGTAATTTACAACTG
>NW_027106241.1:0-445 GCF_000696795.3 Halyomorpha halys | reverse complement strand
ATCAAGCTGAGGTCCATCATGCCATGGGGTTCTACGGCAGTTTAATTTAACTATTTTTTTTTTTCATGAATGAATAAAATATTTAAACTAAAATTTAAAAAAAAAAAATTCAATGTATATTTGAGTTTTAATCCAATATAATTATTTTACGCCCGCATTTTTAAAGCGAAATATGAAAAGACACATTAAATGTAAGTGCGATTTCAAATAAAAAAAAAAAGTTAAAAATTATATTAAACGGGGTCAAAGGTTTAATCTTAGTCGCAAAGCTAGCTATTTTGTTTTATTTTACTGAATTTATTGTTATCTCAGCACTTTAGTTACATATTTTTTACTGCCTATTAACACAGAGAGACAATCAAGCTGAGGTCCATCATGCCATGGGGTTCTACGGCAGTTTAATTTAACTATTTTTTTTTTTCATGAATGAATAAAATATTTAAAC
>NW_027106240.1:3246-3552 GCF_000696795.3 Halyomorpha halys | reverse complement strand
CAGATTTATTTTTTATTTTAATCACATAATTTAAGATTTATTTAGAAAAAACAAAACAATAAAATTCTTATCTAGAATTCCTTATTATTGATAAATGGGAGTCGAGAATCATAAATTTACCCAATTTATAGATACCTCCAAAAGTTATCAAATAAAGTGCACAAAAGTTCAAATCAAACGCTTGTATTGAAACAAAATATAATCTTTACAAATACCACAAAACAATAGTTCAATTATAAGATTTAAAATAAAACAAAATTAGACAAAACAATAGGGGTATTCATGATCTTTGGTTTAACATGTTAA
>NW_027106240.1:0-1960 GCF_000696795.3 Halyomorpha halys | reverse complement strand
CTGTTAAACTGTGATATTTTTATAATTATACAACTGTGTATCGTATATATCGTATTTTTTTTTTTTTTATACTTGTTAGTTTTATTAATCATATTTTTTTATTAACAGGTGTATTTACAAAAAAAAAAAAACCGGTGCATTTCACGCATTACACAACTTTCACTTACCACCCTACATACATCCTTACGTTTTGGGTACGTAAATTTGTGGTACGTAGATTGACTGACCAGCCTCAGTGAGCAGTTCTCCAATTTTTAATGTTCTGATCCGAGATCGCTCCTGTGATTGTACACAGGACTTTCTATAAAGAAAGTCTCTATATCTTAAAAACTACCAACAACACTAGAAAATCTAAGAGAACATTATTTAAAGAAGATTAAATTTGCTGAAATATTAGCCCTAAAAGAGCTATTTACGTCCAATAGTTCTTGAGATATAGCTTTTTAAAAAGCAAAATTTCTTAAAAATCTACTGAAAGATTAGTAGTTAGTTAATTTATTTTGAGAATTCTATATCTCAGGAACTATGTGACGTACAGATGTCTAATAGCACTCAAATAATAGCAATAAAGTTCTTAAAGGAAAATGAAATCAGCAAATAATAATAAATCTTTCACTCCACTTATTTTTCAAAGAAGTGGAACCATTGGAAGTTGATAAACCATGCGCTAGGAGTGAAATCGTGAATTGATCAGGAATACTGATCTACAGTAAAGGGAGCCACATTTATAATAATCTCGGTTCAAGATTACCGAAACACCGGTGCAAAAAAAAAAAAAAACAACTAGATAAAGTAGAGAATATCCTGTACTCATGGATTCGGGAGGTGTCTTTGGACAATGACTTAAAGCTGAAAACCAAAACAATAAGTGTGTGGCCCAACTGTAACAACGATGTACACTTAAAGGGCTCGTGCATGAAATTGAACTAATTCTCAACACCACAAATTTTCTATTCAATCCGGTACCTGCTATTAAAGTTTCGAAAATATTCATACCTCTTGTTATGTGATAAATGAAATTGTTCTGTAGAATAATGCTTAATAATGGATTTATTATATTATCTCTACATAGATAGTACCCGTATCATTAAGCACTTGATAACATACATTCAGCTGCAGACTTCTCTTTAAAGATAAGTTTTAATTATTTTTTTTAATTCACACTTGTCTCCAAATTAAATACAATCAATAAATGTTGTTAAGTAAAGAAGAGGAAAATAATATCAATTGAGAAATTACGTCATTGGCACCTCTTCTTGAATCATTTCAGATAAGTATTTATATATATCGAGAAGTTCCTTCACCAAACTCCTTTTTAGGAATTTCGGCATGTCGGGTCTATTAGGACAGTTATTATGTCTGTCATGAAATATTCTATCACCTATTTCAACGAGATCTTGTACGGTGGTTGTGCAACCCCTTCAGTAGTATTATGATAATGAAGTACAAGGCTTAATAAGTTGGAATGTTTGTGATTGAAACTTCTAAGGTTTGTGAAAGCAAGATGTTTTGGCTGCCACGTTATTTCGTAATACATAAGCCGTTAAGGCATAAGATGTTAATATTTCAGTAATTAAGTGTACGTAGTCACGATTTTCATTTTATTCAGCACAGAATTGAGAGAAAACGAATCTTCAGCCAAGTTTACCACGAGACACAATGAGTAAGGGTCGTATATAATACGAATAATATAAGACGTATATAATACGTCTCAAGATATTGCCAATATACTGTCTGCTGTGATCGTATATTGTCTTTGGCCACCGGGTCAACGAATAAGTCTCTATAAATTCACTATTCTGGAAAACAAAATTCATGTATCTATGAGAACCCCTTTAAAATAGTAGAGAAGGTGCATGCAAACATAGACATATTGTGCAACTTGTATCTTTGTGTGGACACTATAAGATCTAGGAGACAAATGTTTAACGTCTCGGGGACAACGCGCGAAGTGTTTACA
>NW_027106239.1:9504-11564 GCF_000696795.3 Halyomorpha halys | reverse complement strand
CCTAGCGCCAATATTGAAACAGTTACTAGCAACAAACTCTTCTTCTTTCTCTGCCTCCGTCCAAGCAAACCAAGCCCCTCGATCTCGAGCCAGCATCCTCATGGTATCCCAGTTTTTCCCTCTTTTCTCTCCCACCCTGGAGATGTCGTCATTCCATTGCATTCTTGGTTTTCCCGTTGGGCGTTTTCCTGTTGGTCTGGCCTCAAAATATTTTCTTGGATCCCTGCCTTCACTCATCCGACAGAGATGTCCAAACCACCTGAGTTGTCTCTTTTCAATGGTATCCTTTATGGAGCCAGTTCCAACATCCTGTCTTGTCCTCTCATTTCGTATGCGATCCCTCCTAGTTCGGTCTGGTACTCTTCGTAGGTATCTCATTTCCATTGCAGTGACTCTGCTTAGGTGCTTATCAAGTGGTACCCAGCTTTCACTTTCGTAAAGGAGGGTAGGCAGGTATATAGCCTTGAAGATATGTACTTAAACATTCTTCTCTACCTCCCTTTTCCCTATAACTGTGTTGCAGAGATGGTAGTATATTGCGTTTGCCTTCTTTATCCAATTGGTCTACTTTTCCATTCCTGCTGACCGCTGTTCCTAGATAAGTGTACTCCTCCACCATTTCTATTGGTTCGCTTTTGCAAATTATTTCAATGTTTTCCTGTTCCCGGCCATTTTTTAAATGGAGAAATAAGAGAGATGAAGAATAAATAAAACCATAGATCTCAATATTATATTAGCTTAAACACTTACATTATGGGTTAGAGAATAATCTCAATAATAAAAGAAAGAGTCCCTCACAACTCAGAAGTCAAAATCACAACTAATATAACTCTCAGCAAACTAGGATAAATATACGCACTCTCACTTTTATTATCACTGTCCCCGAAAAAACAAAAAAAAAAAAACCTTCTCTCTCTGCTCTCGCTTGTCAGTGTTGCCCACGCAGTGTTGCCATCTCACATGCATTATTTTGCTTTTACTGACATTGATGGTCATTCCCTTTCTTTCCAGCTCGGCTTCCAATTCAGTTACAGCTCGTTGTAAGTTCCCTTTATTATCTGCTATAAGGACAATGTCATCTGCAAATACCATTGCCTGGGCCAGTATTGTCCTCATGTTCCATTAGCCAATAGTAGTGCGAGCTGTCCTCCGTTTGCACATTTTCAGGACTTCATCCATATAAATAATGAAGAGGAGGGGGCTCGAACTATCTCCTTGCTTTACTCCTTTCTCAATTGTAAAGATATCGAACTCTCTGCCATTAATCCTTACTATTCCTTTGAGATCGTTATAGGTCGACGAGGTAACAAACTCTCACTATTTAAACACAAAGATAGATCTGTCAATAGCTGGTGGACTTACTATAATTGACCGTACACATAAATGTACACCCTTAACCTTTCACAGGTTGTAACGTTATAGATTAAATATTAATTTTTAATATTTACCGCTATTTACGTATTAGTTGGTGGTATAATAATTAATAGGTACTTCAGAGCTATAGTGACGTTTTATATAACATAATAATACCAATACTAGATTAATGATTTATTATAATGATTGTTTGAGAGTGGTTTATTTCATTATTAACATACACAAATTTGATTCAATATACTCTCAACTTTTATTTTCAAAAAATCTCCAAGGTTTAGGCCATTTTCAAGGAGACAACCTATACATTTTTTTAATGGAATATGGACCGGGTGCGGTAAAAAAAAACTCAAATAGTAGATAATTATACTATTTTATTGAGCCAACGTTTCACCCCACGTTGCAGGGCTTCGTCAGGGCTGTTTTGACGGTAGTCAAAAATAAAGTGACATGTGTTTTGTGACATACTGGAAGATTATTGATTGACCGTGTGTATAGATGAATGCAATATGGTTCGGGTGCGGTAAAAAAAAACTCAAATAGTAGATAATTATACTATGTTTTGACGGCAGTCAAAAATAAAGTCCGCTTCACTTTATTTTTGATTGCCGTCAAAACATCCCTGACGATGCCCTGCAACGTGGGGCGAAACGTTGGCTCAATAAAATAGTATAATTATCTACTATTTG
>NW_027106239.1:7734-8445 GCF_000696795.3 Halyomorpha halys | reverse complement strand
AATGTGTTTATTGTTAATAATTTAAGACTAATAAGAAGAACAGAAAATGTGATACTAAAAGATTTTTAATTAGGAAATTGTTCTTTAAATTATAACAAAATTGTGGTTTATTTATTAGATGTTGCATGCATAGGATGAATATTGTGAATTGTAGATACCCGATGAGCCCCGAAACGTCGTTATTAGATGTCATTAATTTTTTTTAAATATCTTTATTGAAATTTACTACTGTATATTATATAATACATTCAGTAAATTTTATCTTAGTTAAAATAGAATGTTATAGGCGTGTAGAGAAACTACCCATTGGTAGCACTCTAATGACATTTACATTAGCAGATCTCGTGGCCATCTTCTTTTCAGGTGTCTCGGAGGATTGTCAGGAATGGAAGAGGATGCAAGGTTAGAAATTAGGGGGTTTGTAATGGAAGGATTGATATCTGGTTCGGGAAGTTTAGACCATTTGTCTAGTAAGTGCTGTAATAGTCGAAATCGACGTGCAGTTTCCTGTCTTTTCAGTCTTGTGTGAGGGTTCCAGGTAAATCGTTTGTCCAAATGTAGTCCAAGGTCCAAGCGGATCTGTTCGACAGGGGTAGGAGTGTAATTAAATGAAATAAGGAAGAGGACTTTTCATTTACTATATCTAATTACTGTAATGAAATCCACCCAGTAGAACTTTAAGATTTTTTTTTTATGTTTATCCAAGACTTG
>NW_027106239.1:7371-7684 GCF_000696795.3 Halyomorpha halys | reverse complement strand
ATTGCGCATGTCATATCTTTAAAATTAATTAAATATGAAAATAACATCATAACAGTTTCAAATAATGTTTTAAAATTGATTATTTACTGACATAACTTTTTTTATCTTAAATTTAAAACTTTTTTACACAAATAATCTTCTCTTTTTCCACATAAAAAATCATTTACAACAGAACCTACCTTTAAAAGGTTAGGACTCTGTTATCACCTTATCATTAAAAATATTTTTTTTACATTTGATACAATTTAATTAACATTCAATTTTAATTTATTTGCTTATAAATTATCATTTCTTAAATCCATACTATATTTTT
>NW_027106239.1:4571-5091 GCF_000696795.3 Halyomorpha halys | reverse complement strand
ATCAAAAAATTAAAAATTATTATATTTATTACTATCATCATATTTCTGTATCTTTCTCTTATCATTTTTCATTTTTCGTCATATCTATATCACTACTTCTTGTATACGCGACGTATTTAAAATTGAAATATAACCGTTAGACGGCTGGTGGGGGGAGCCAACTCCCCACTCCTCCACGCTTCCGCTTCATTGTTGCCTCCTGTTCACCCGTTTGCTTTGATCAGGTAGGTTGTCTTGACTTGTTCTTTGCTCATTTATTATCATTTTATATCTTTATTATTACTTATTTATTTAAAATTATTATTTTTTCATGACGTTTATTTAATCTCTATTTTTTTTCCTTCCCCTTATTGCTTTTGTTTTATGTACATCTCCTGTACTTTTCTAAATGTATATTTTACGTATTTTTATAAAAAAATTTTACTCTTGCCATTGTTACTTATTTTTATTCTTATCATTGTATTTTTATTCTTATCATTGTATCATTTTGTATATTTTTAGCCCTGATGAAGCCCTACAA
>NW_027106239.1:3467-4521 GCF_000696795.3 Halyomorpha halys | reverse complement strand
GTCCAAGCAAACCAAGCCCCTCGATCTCGAGCCAGCACCCTCATGTCATCCCAGTTTTTCCCTCTTTTCTCTCCCACTCTGGAGATGTCGTCCTTCCATTGCATTCTGAGTCTTCCCGTTGGGCGTTTTCCTGTTGGTCTGGCCTCAAAATATTTTCTTGGATCCCTGTCTTCACTCATCCGACAGAGATGTCCAAACCACCTGAGTTGTCTCTTTTCAATGGTATCCTTTATGAAGACAGTTCCAACATACTGCCTTGTCCTCTCATTTCGTATGCGATCCCTCCTAGTTCGGTCTGCAACTCTCCGTAGGTATCTCATTTCAGGCAGTGACTCTGCTTAGGTGCTTATCAAGTGGTACCCAGCTTTCACTTCCGTAAAGGAGGGTAGGCAGGTATATAGCCTTGAAGATATGTACTTAAACATTCTTCTCTACCTCTCCCTTCCCTATAACTATGTTACAGAGGTGGCAGTAAATTGCATTCGCCTTCTTTATCGTATTGGATATCTCTTGGTCTACCTTTCCATTCCTGCTGATCACTGTTCCTAGATAAGTGTACTCGTCCACCATTTCTATTGGTTCACTTTTGCAAAGTATTTCAATGTTTTCCTGTTCCCGGCCTATATGCATTATTTTGCTTTTCCTGACATTGATGGTCATTCCCTTTCTTTCCAGCTCGGCTTCCCATTCAGTTACAGCTCGTTGTAAGTTCCCTTTATTATCTGCTATAAGGACAATGCCATCCGCAAATACCATTGCCTGGGCCATTATTGTCCTCATGTTCCATTAGCCAATAGTAGTGCGGGCTGTCCTCCGTTTGCAAATTTTCAGGACTTCATCCATATAAATAATGAAGAGGAGGGGGCTCGAACTATCTCCTTGTTTTACTCCTTTCTCAATTGCAAAGATATCGGACTCTCTGCCATTAATCCTTACTATTCCCTTGGAATCGTCATAGATCGACGAGGTAACAAACTCTCACTATTTAAACACAAAGATAGATCTGTCAATAGCTGGTGAACTTACTATAATTGACCGTACACATAAATGTACA
>NW_027106239.1:0-1137 GCF_000696795.3 Halyomorpha halys | reverse complement strand
AATATCATAAAAACTATTACTCCTACAAAGATAAGTGTCATAAACTACTTTATAGTAAGTTAAATTTCCTTTATTTTGAGTGTTGGCAGACATATGTACGTCTAATGAATCTACAGATATATTTTTTCAAAAACCAAAATTTTATACGAACAACTAGAAATTAACATTTTGTGAGTTTATTTGGTCAAATGCCATAAAAACTACTACTCCTACAAAGATAAACATAATTAACTATTTTGTAGTAAATTTAACTAGCTTTAATTTGAGCGCAGGCAAACATCTGTATGTCCAATGGTTTTTGAAATATAGTTTTTCATAAATCTGACTTATTGTCCGAACAAATACATCAATTTATTTTAGCAAATATCATGAAAACTACTACTCCTACGAAGGTAAAGGTCAGAAAATACTTTATAGTACGTTAAACTAGCTTTAATTTGATTGCTAATAGACATCTATACGTCGTATAGTTCCTGAGATATAGATTCCTCAAAATAAATTAACTAACTACTGATATTTCAGTAGAATTTTAAGAAATGTTGGTTTTTAAAAGGCTATATCTCGAGAGCTATTGGACGTAAATAGCTCTATTATGGCTCATATTTCAGAAAATTTACTCTTTTTTAAATAATGTTCTCTTAGATTTTCTAGTTTTGTTAGTAGATTTTAAGATATAGAGCTCCGAATGAAAAATTAATGGTTTTCAAGGTTTTGAAACAGCCGCCATTTTTTATTCCCTTTTTATTCCCTATACTTGGCAGACTCATTAATTTTGACTAGTAATTATACATAGTTTTCATTAAAGTAATAAAAATTGGGGTGAGATAACTGCCTTTTTCTTCTCTTGGGCTCTTGTACTACTAGCTGTACCCATAGCGGTGCCCAGATGAACTAATAGGAGGAGGTTACATAATTTTTTGTTTTCAAATGATGAGTTTTAGTTTATGTTTGTAAATTTGTTAAGATTGTTTCAGTTAAGTGTAATAGTTCACTATTTAATTAACTAAAAACTATGGAAAGGGTATTTTATTCTATTCTATTGTTTTAGGTAAGTAGAATAGTGTTTCTACTTTGATGTATTTTATTTAGTACTTCTGTCATAGTTCTGTAACCTTTTATTTATAATAAACTATTGTT
>NW_027106238.1:7839-8174 GCF_000696795.3 Halyomorpha halys | reverse complement strand
TAGAACAAGGCTGTTATTTATACGTTTTGCTATTAAAATATTGAAACATTGTTAATATATATACATTTTTTTGCCCGTACCCTTCATTAAAATAAATTAGTTCATCATACTTATATAATACATAACATCTATTAAATATCCTTTTGCTGAGTCTTTTCCCCCAAAAAAACATTTATAATACTTTTATGTATTATATAAGTATGATGTACTAATTTATTTCAATAAAGGATACGATATATATAGTTTAATTAAAATTAAGTACCCTTTTAAAATATTTATAAGTAAATTTGATGTTAGTTATACAATGGTATGATACAGACAATTAGTGAATCTAC
>NW_027106238.1:4983-7523 GCF_000696795.3 Halyomorpha halys | reverse complement strand
TTTATAAGCAGAGAAAGATCGAGTCATTGGTAAGGTGATCGAACCAGCCAATGAACTCCAGAACTGTTAGCTTCTTCAGCCTTCCAACTATTTAAAGCTACATCATTTATTTTATCACGATTCGTTTCTTTCATTATTGTATTCAGTACTTAAATTTATTAAATTCATTCTAAATATTGTCATATAATGGAAATTTTTATTATAAAAACAATTATATCAAATAATTAAGAAGTATCAGTTTATAAAATGCTATTAAAACTCCTTAGAATGTTATTCATCATTTATAATATATCGCTATTAAACACTGTTAAATCTCAAAAAGTAGTTATTTTGAGATATGCAAGTAATCTTAGCAATAGGGTAACATATATAAAATAAAACACCATCATAGTAAAACATCCATATACTGGTCAAATCTTGTCCACAATGGATTCTTGAAGTACTGGACAGATGCACGTGGAGTTTTTTTCGAAGTGTTCCCTTTCGTCATGGCTTTAGGATAATGAAATCCCCGAATACCCAAGTTATGAACTAAATTAAGCGTTTTTGGTTTATAGCTCTGAAAATATAAGCATTTTTTACTGTTATTGTACACCAATCGATTTTTCTCTTTCAGAGGAATAAGAAAAAAGTACTGATTCTATTAAGCTATATTATATTTACGAAAATTATAAAACATAATGTGGCTCGTAGTAAAATAGGTCAGAATTTTTTTTTTTTTTTTTTTTTTTTTCTCTCCTAAATAATCAATTATCACACTTTGATAGGTAAAGAATAAGAAAAAAATTACCAAACCAGTATTAACTATGATACTGCGAAGTTAGTTGTTAGCATTTTACCACACTTTAAGATATCTGTCGGTCTTATCACCAGTACAAATTTCATTTTCCTTCCTTATCGTATGGATCGGTTTAATTTATCTTACTAAATGATAATAATAAAGTATACGTTAATACGTTAAAGAACTATCAATTGTATTCATTAATTTTTTTTTTCATTACCCCTATTTCTGAAATTTATTGTTTTTAGCATGAATATATATATATTTTGATTCCCCACTGTTTCCTTCTTCTGTAGTGGCCTAAGTTTTAAGGAGTTTTTGAATTGTGATTTTGTTGCAATGGGCGTTCTTTGAATTTTATAATGTGCTGGGGCACATATTGATTTTGAAATTTAAACTAAACCTAAAAAACTTGTTCCCTAAATATGTGTCCTGCCACGTCGTTTTTGAATTTTTATCTGGTTGGTTCCCAACGCACCGTAGGGGGCGCTGGTGTAAGGGTCCTGAACAGTGGATTTCTTTGGTGCCGTATAGAGTCGAAAAACTTTATGTGCCTGCGTTGGATGAACTCAGGCACACTGGGTAGTTCGAAGAGTTCTGTCTTCATCTTCTTCAGCGATGTTGGCCGCACAATCTTCCACAACACTGTATCCCGAAAGCATGGTAGATGGCGCTGTGTCCCTTCTCTGAGATGGGTGAAGAGTGGAGCACCATATAGAAGTGCTGGTCTCAAAATACTTTTATAAATTTGGAGTTTGTGCCTTAGTGACAGTACGGGTCATGATAAAAGGTGGAGTAGCCGGTATGATTTGAAACGGACTCGTTTGGTCTTCATGTAGCAATGACCTGACAGTGTCATGTGGTGATCCAATTTAATGCCTAGATAAACTATAGAGTTTGAAGGCCTTAGTACGGAGTATGCCACTTGGAGCGTGCGAGGTAGTCTGGTTTTCTTCTCTTTCTGTAGTGCGAACACCGCGCAATCTGTTTTTACCGGGTTTACCTGGATGTATTAAATTTATATACGTCCTCAAATATAGCAATTGCGAAGTATTGCCGGGTCAGCGAGATGTTATAAAATCTAAGTAAAAAATAATATTTCGAGACATTACAGTTTTGAACTTATTGTTAAAATTACATGCATATCTCAAAATAACATTTTTTGAGGTGTTGCACTGTTGAAATGGAACAGCTATATTCCTGAGTCTATTATTATGGCATAAGATTAAGGAATGAAGAAATATTGAGCATTGTAAGTGAGCTATTGATTTATATATCTCTATTACATAATGGTAAACTTTTTTCAGTTTGCCTCAGGTTCTCTCAGTATGGATTTTTTATACTCGAACATGAAATCTGCAATGCGGTATATATAGAGATAGAGCAACTAAAACCTTGAAAACACGGAAGCACTCGAGTTAGTTTGCATTAAGATATAACTTGCGACACATTTGTGGTATTGGAATATAAAGTAGTTTTATTTTATTTTTTGTCTGATATATTACTATTATTATCATTATTTACAATAGAAATAAATTCAAAGCTGTATAAATTCAAATTGTTTGGAATATATTTATAAAATATTTATATTCAAACATGGAATATAAAGTTTATTTAATAGAACATAAATTTTAGAAAGCAAATAAATAAGGAATCGGGTTTATAAAATAGTTAATAAGAAGTTAAATCATTAAAAAAGAGTCATAAATCAAAAACTTCAATTATAAGAAAGAAAGTTAATCGTGAGAAATGTGGACTG
>NW_027106238.1:2955-4933 GCF_000696795.3 Halyomorpha halys | reverse complement strand
CATAAATCAAAAACTTCAATTATAAGAAAGAAAGTTAATCGTGAGAAATGTGGACTGGCATTAAATCAGGTTATTGAAGGATTTTTAAATTTTTGTTTTTTTTTAATATTAAATTGCGCCATTAGCACGTTGAATATATCGTAGAGAACAGCTAAAAAAAACAACATAAAATCGAAACTCCTATATTGAAAATCCTATTGTATAATTGACTTAAAATGAAAAGAAAGAACCAAGTGCTATTCATTTATTCGCAAACATTTTTCTTTATATTAAAAAATTCCTTAATAGGAATGACATTTTTAAAGTATTATTTAAAATATTTACAATCCATTATATTCCTGTACCTATATCTACAATAGATACTATATATTAGCCCTAGAACACAAATCTTTTTAATTATTTAACCCCATTTTTTTTTATTGTCTTAATGAAAACTATTTACAATTTAGGATATAGTGATAGCCAAACATAGTTAGGGTAAATACAAAATGGCGGCTATTCCAGAACTAAAAAAAATTCATTTGTGTGTTCTTTTATATTAACAAACAAAATTGGGTTATTTTCTGTCTGAAAATTGTTCGGTTTTTATCTAGGCTATACAACTGGTTTAGTAAATGTTAAAGTATTCAAGTTATACGTCTCCTGAACTTGATTTTTTTTTTCAACCTAAACAACTCTATTAGAGATAATATTTTAGCAAATTTATTCAACTTCAAATGATGTCTTATTACGTTTTTAGGTAATTAAGGATATAGAGCTGAACCAAATGAAAAAATCACTTTTATTTAACCCTTTAAAACATTTTTATTGCCCATAACTATGGTTGACAGTCATACATTATAATGCTCAACTAAATATAGTTTTCATTACAGTAATAAAAAAAGTAGGTTGAAATAACTTTATTTTTTTAACAGGCTCTTGGGCTTTTTCTCACAGCTACCTATAGGTTTATTCCATATTAACCTTTCTAATCATTCTAATCGTTTGGTTCTTGATTCTAATCCTTATCTTTAGTTCCACCCATCCCTACAATCCACCTCTTGATTGAAGATTGAAACGGCAGTGTCCCAGAGACTTATTGTAAAATAAAAATGGACAATTGGAGTTCTGGCAATGGTCAGATGTTCCACTTAAGTTGAGTGTTAGCGGCTTTAGCAAACTTTCTCAGCCTTCACTGGCTCATTACCAGTGCCGCGGTGAGAGGGATGCGCTGTGATCTCGAAGAGCTCTACTCTACCCCTCACTTGTGGGGGGGGGGATGCAGTGACCTCGGGGATTCTCAGGTCGAGATTGTAAATATTGTATGTAATTTATTTAGCATTGCTTGATTATGCTCATTTTATTTATTTATTTTTCCCTTTTTTTGGTATGAATGTGTTTAATTAGCACTATTACTCATTGCCCAAGTTTGTGGAAGATTGTAATAATACTTATCAATAGATAAAAGCTATTTAAGAAAAAAAAAACTATAGGTTTATTAACTGATGCAAAATTAAAATGTACAACCATTTGTTGAAAGTTGACGTTGAACTTTAACCCATCCTTGTGTCAGTATCTTAAAAAAATATACTGTAATAAGGAACTAAAAATTCTTTTGTGTGACAGAATCTATGAATTATGACCTGTGGAAGAAGAAACCGAAAATAACAAAAAAAAAAAGTCGTTAAAAAACCGAGAGAGGTTATCAATTAGATAAAGATAAAATATATTCCTGCCATCTGGAACCTTAATTTAGACTTAGGACTAACTTGGTCCTCCCTATTTATAAATCCTTCTAGGGGAAGCTGGGGGAGCCTACGCTTTACCTAGGCCATAAATTTTAGCCTTTTCTTCTTAGTCATCTTCGCAAATCGACTGGATAATTAACTTTTTAATAAACCTTCTCCCTTCTGTCCTTTTCAAAAGTTAATAAACAATAAAATTATTGGATAAAAACAAATATTATTTATATACATAGGTCTACTTAATTATTTTTAAA
>NW_027106238.1:0-426 GCF_000696795.3 Halyomorpha halys | reverse complement strand
TTACGGTATGAGTCAGCTGTTATTTCGATGTCAGCTGACTGAGGGGATCAGCTGATCGAACGTATATAAGAGATGTACCGAATACAAAGCCAGTGTTTTACAGCAGTTCAAGCAAGTTAGATCTTATTCTTCTTCTCTTTTTTGACATTTTGCTTTCGCTAATACTTAACTTATATATATACGTATACGTATACGTATATATAGTGTTACCTATTTATAGTAGGTATTTACAAATTAATTCCATTAGCTTTCCAGCAGACATTATGAAACAGGTATCTGGTGTTGAAGAATGATTAGTTAGATATGAAATAAAAAATAGTTTATTATTTTGGGGCTAGGTCCCATCAGAACAATGATAGAGTCATTTTAATTTTACAATAACATATATTGGCATAAAACAGTTTTACTGCACTTAATAAAAACTTG
>NW_027106237.1:0-4678 GCF_000696795.3 Halyomorpha halys | reverse complement strand
TATATATATTAAGATATTTAATTATTAATTAGCTATTTTTGCTAAGAGAAGTCTGATATTTTAACAATTTTATATTTGCGTTGTCTATATTAATTTACTTCTTTCATTTTTTCAGTTCTGATTTTCTTTGTAAACGTAACAATGCGCCTATATAATCTTTTTTTTTTCAGGTTTTACTGAAAATGTAATTATTTACCTTAGATTATAGCCGAGTCTAAATATAACGAAATAAGAGATAGAAAAAAAAAGCGTGGGGTCGTACCGCTGAGTGGTACATTTTACAAAATGGTCCAGAAGGTAAAATAAAATCTCTGACGAAACAGATCACTGCTATCTTCCACTTAATGTCTTGGCAGGCCCGTAGGCGTTACCTACTGATTCTATCATCGTTTGCTTTTTAGGAGAAAATATTCTGATTGCTTCATTATTTTTTATGTCCTACTACCCTTTTATAAGTCTCTTAATACAATTCTTATCTCAGAGATGTTTTTTAAAACGTATTTCGAAAATTAAATGCTGTATGATAATAAGTTCTACAAAACATTGGGAGGAGTAGGTAGATTTCTAAAATTGTTTATTCAACTGTTCCCATAGTGTATAAATATAAATTAAATTAACCACTAACTTTTTATATCGTTGTCTTGGTTTGACAAGGTTCTATAAAAAAAAAAAAAATAAAAAAAAAATAACTCGAAATAAAGTGATTTAGTTAACAAATAAATCAGTTTGAAAATTAAGGAACTAATTTTAATTTTCAATAAATCTATCTTGAGGCAACATTTAACAGGAAATTATAAATTTTAAGTTATTGAAGTTCCTAATATTATGGTTATAGTAGTCAAAACAAGATCACAAAATATAAATAATATTAATAATAGTGTTATGTTATTTAGAAAATTCTTCCGGAGGTCGATGTAGTATATTACCATTAAGTAGTATGTTACTGTATCTCATTCCAAAGTTTTTAACATTATTTTATGAATTGTATTCTTTTTTTTTAATCCTCAAGTCCGTAAAAATACAAGCATGTATACAAATATAATGCATTTTGTACCATTTATTTTCTAAAACTTTTGCAAAAAAATAATTAAAATAATAATTGTGTTTGTTTAATCTCTCTTATACCTTATAGATTAAGTATTTATTTTTAATACATTTTATGCACTTATAATTTTAATTAAAAAATTCTTTTAAACTGAAAATCGATGATAGGAAAAGTTGAATAATACTGGAGAGATTAAAAAGTTGCATTAAATATAGATATAACAAATTAAATTATTTTTATTTAAAAAAAAATTGAAGTATTTCTTGACTTGACTTTTGAAGGTATGTCCTATTACATTACATTGCATAGTTTAAGTGATGATAAATGATGGGTTTTATTTTGTAGTAGTGAGCTTAATATATGTCTAATCCGAAACTTCGTCGCTTAAACTGGACTAATTCGTAAGTCCAAAAAATCTATATACTGCTTAAAAAAAATCAAGTTATCGATAAAATTCTATGGCAGCTGACTAGACGATGATATCTAGAATAATGTTTTAATTATTTTTTTAATAATATAAAATTCGATTTAATATTATTGCTGATGTTTCGGACTTGCGAAGCATCACAGCATTAAAAATTAAACCACAAACTTCTTTTAAACCCTCATATATTAAATACGTAGACACATTTTGGATTTATGATGCAGTATCATATATTCTGCTGTCCTTTTCGACACTTTATTTAAATTCTAGTATTTTTAAGTGGGACAACAATTTCTATTTCTTTTTAATATTGCGTCAGATCAATAAATTTTTTTTCAAGTGTATCTCTAGAACAACCTAAATAAGTGAGACCTTCATAAATCAGAGGCCCTATAATAGAGACAGTGGAACAAGAGCTCTGCCAGGTGGGGAAGAGATAAGAAATAACTGATGGTCACCACGAACCCGCCGCCCACTGATAACGTTCCGAATATCTGCTCTTGGCCAACGGACTGTCAGGAAGATCTGCCCTCAACCAACGGACAGTCAGGAAGATCTGCCCTCAACTATCGGACATTTCGGAAGATTTGAGGGAATGAGGCTCCTATTATTGTTATAATTATTGCGGAATTGGTATACAATAATTTTATTAGAGAGAGAAATACTATATGTGTTTAATAGTGCTAACCTATAACATCTGGTTACTACCTAACATAGCATAACAATTTATAATACTTATTTTATACTGAATCTTGCTTTAACAATAAACAAATAATTAGACTAAACAATAAAAAATAAATTGTTAAACATCTATTTCTTTTTACTTTCACTTAACTAGGGGTATTCATGATCATTAGTTTAACATGTTAAAGCGTGTTAAATGGAAAAACTGACGTTAAATGGATAAATATTTCCTTATTCTATTATGTTAAAACGATATATCATACAACATGGTTGAAAGTCTGTTACTAGGTCTGTTAAATAGAGAATGATATCATGCAACAGACCAGCTGAGCACAACATCTCGTGTTAGGTTAATTGCTCATAGTTTGTGTTTTGGACTTTTTTAAACAAGACAGTCAGTAGCAAAATCTTCACATTTCTAATTTTCACTTACTTTAGGCATGTTGTAATAAATTATTGTAATCAAAACTTATAAGTAAACAATAAGAAGAAATTTTGGAAGGAAAGGTTACTAAACAAGTTACTAAGAAAATCTGCAAGGAGCTCTCATGCATTTAACATATAACATGACTTTTAAAAAGGATGCTCACAATCCTATACTTATAACATTTAATATGGTAAAACATTTTACATTTAACACAATATCATGAATACCCCTATTATATATGAAATAGTTTTCAACCGAAATACACTTTTTAGGCCCCCTGAGTCCAAATAACCAAGTCTCGCAAATTCATCTGAGATTTATCAACCTAACCCAAAAAATATATAGTCAGACAAAACTGAACTTACATATTTATGACGGGTATATAACTGAGATATGACAGCAACATTTTCGATAAAATCGAACCCACTTCAATTTCGATTTTCTCAAAGACAGCTAAATTTTTATTAAACTCGGTGAATCAATGTAAAATTTAGTGGTATTTAATACCAGATAGGTTTTATCCCCATTAAAATAGTCAGGGCTCAAATACAAATTTTTTATGCTTATTACTGTTATTTTAATGTATTTATTTTCATGTACGCATTTATTCATATCCTCATATCCATCTAAATATTTGTTGAGTTGTGTTTTAGGATTTTAATTAAATATTCTCTGTGTGCCAGACTATGTTAGGTTTCCTTGTTTATATATTGTTGCAGTATTGAAAATTTTCACTGTTTATATTGTATATTTTAACTTTCGGTCGAGGGAGAACACCATATTTAGAGAGAACTAGGAAAATAACAGAAAAAAATATTAAAAAAGAACAAAAAATTAACATTACCACTTATTATTTTAAATTAATTATGCTATATCTATATAACTATGTCCCAGTTCAACAGTATAACTCAAAACAATGGTTATTTTGAGATATGAATGTAATATTAGTAATAAGTAAAACCTATGCAGTTAGAAACTGTAATATCTCGATATAAATTTTTTTTAAATTAGATTTTACTATGATTCTATGTTTTATTTTATAGATCTTAAAAAAACCTTACTGCTCAAAATAACCATTTTTTTAAAGATGTTATATGGAACTGGAACAGTGATATATTATGTTTCAAATAGTAATTATTCTACAAGTTATAAATATGCTGTGAACGTAGGAACCCAATGCAGTTGGATAGTATGACCTCTGATAAAATATCTCTTGCAGTTAACTGGTTTTGACGTATCGAAAGCAGTTTGTTACAATCCTTAGGTATTTATTAAGGCTTTTCGAACTTGGGAATAGTTTATATTAAGATTTTGAACACAAGGGAAAATAACTGATGCTTTATATGATTAAAAAAAATGCTTCTAACAATTACATAATTTTTTTATCTATTTCATTATTAAATTCCTGTAAGACTCGACCGGCCCCACAATATATAAATACTCTGATCCAAGGTTCATTTATATATAAACTTGATTTATTGTCAAGGCTAATGCTTAGCGAAACTGTCAGCCCCGTGGCGATTAAATTTCGATCCCAACCAAGTCGTAGATCAAATCCTTTCTCGCGCCAGCGGTGGAATTTTAATCGACGTTTTGTCATATAGAGATGGATGTTCACGTGTGGAACATGAGCCTTTTCAATTTTCTTTGAAAATATACATGATAATTATTTCAATAAAAGTAATACGCATTATTAACAAAGTTTTTGTCTATATTTTGTATTTATATTTGTGCTTCATGCTCTCAACAGCGTTAAATTCGATGCAAAAGTGCATTTGAACGAATAACATAGGAAATTTATTTCGTCAAATAAAAGGGCTGACTGACTAGGTAGACTTAAGTTCAATGATTTTATTCTAATTTAGAAAGTTGGTATGTTTTAAACTATTTATAGAAAATAATTATGAGAGATAGTTGACCGTGGATGATAGATGAGGAGAAGATGGTTGGGGGTGCGGTCAATGAAAAACACAAATAAGTATGATTAACTTATTTTAATGTGCCGACGTTTCGGCTAGAGTTTCTAGCCTTCTTCAGGGCTTTTCGCTGGAAGATTGAGCGCCTAATGGAATATTGCTTACTCTTAAAAATTAAAATA
>NW_027106236.1:3294-3927 GCF_000696795.3 Halyomorpha halys | reverse complement strand
GAATCGACCTGAGGATCCCTGAGCCCACTCTATCCCCCACGTGTGAGGGGTAGAGCAGAGCTCGAGAGATCCCAGCGCATCCCTCTCGCCGCGTCTTGCATTTTAGACTTTTTAAAAAAGACAATCAGTAGCCACACTTTTACGCTTCGACTTTTCAATTATTTTAGGCATGTTGTAATAAATTACTTTAATCAAAACTTAGAAGTAAACAATAACAAAAGTTATGAAAAGAAAGGTTACTAAACAAAGTGCTCAAAAAAATACTAACACAACTAAGAGCAAGTAGTATGTATAATACTACATTGCTTGTTACTACTACAAACAATTATCACGAGCTCCGCTGGTTTCTTACGTGACGTCATTCTCCATTTAACAGACCCTCAACCATGTTACATGTTATATAGTTTTAACATGGTAAAAGAAGGAAATATTTCTTCATTTAACATGAGGTTTTCTATTTAACATGTTAAACTAAAGATCATGAATACCACCTAATATATCGCTTTAACGTGGTAAAAGAAGGAAATACTTCTCCATTTAACATGAGTTTTTCCATTTAACATGTTAAACTAAAGATCATGAAAACACCTAATAAAGAGTGTTGAGAATTAACATGGATACCAATTGATAAAT
>NW_027106236.1:0-573 GCF_000696795.3 Halyomorpha halys | reverse complement strand
GCAAAAATACAGAAATAAACAAAACGTTTTTATTTGTGATGACTTTTCGACCTTAATTTTAGGCCTTCATTGTAGATAGTAGTTGATACTAATAGAATAAATAAGTTATAAAAAAAAAATTAAAAACAGAGTTTTCATTTTTTTTTATAATTTATTTTGTATAATTTTTACCTCTACAATATTATATTTTATCTTCTATTAGTATCAGCTTCTATCTACTTAATTTATTGTTATGTATATTTGCATGTTTGTTTATTATTATTTTCTTTTTATTTTAACGTTTCTCTGAATTAAGGTAGTTATCTTGTTTTGTTTGTCTTTGAAATGTTGGCACAAATGAATAAGTTTTACTTACTTGCATACAATTACTGACCACACCCCAGACCATCTTCTCCTCATTTCAATCTACGCCCAATTATTAGCACCTTGTTAAAATACATTGTATTTAATTCGTGAATTTAGTTTTCTAAAATAAGTTTTGCTGGAAGATGTTGATTGACCGTGTGGAAAGATGAAAGGAATATGGTCCGGGTGCGGTCAAAAAAACTCAAATAGTAGAATTATACTATTTTA
>NW_027106235.1:211978-252431 GCF_000696795.3 Halyomorpha halys | reverse complement strand
GTGACGTCATCAAAATGCTGGCTTCTGATTGGCTGCTCACGGAAGTGTCCCAGCTCCCCCATATTCTCTCTACTTACATTATGATTTTCACTAAAACGGAAAATGGGCCTCTTTTTCACGAAGGCTTGAAATTGGAGACATTTCTTAATTCAGGTAACTCGACCCAAAATCTGTTCTCACTGTTTGAACGTAAACAAAGAACAGTAAGTTACAAGTAAGAGATAAGTACAACGTTGTGGTTATAATTATTATTATTGTAGTTATTTGTGTTGTATTTTACATAGTGCTTTGTGAAATACATACGACTCATTATCTACAAAAATATTAAATTTTTAAATAAGATTTGAAATAAAGGTTGGTACGGTAGGTTCAAAACGAACCTTTTCTAACTTAATCCGCGTAGTATGAACAAAAATGTCGAATTTTTCGAAATTATATTTTTAATATCAGCTTTAAAAATAATAAAATAAAAAACTCTTAAAAATGAAAAAAATAATAATATAAAAACTGAAAATTATTATTAAAAAGTGATTAGAAGTAACTAAATAATAAACTAAAAACTAACGTAAACATAAATCAATGTTAAAGAGATTAATACAATACTTATTACATATAAATCATAAAGAAAGCAGGTTAAAATGTGTATATGCAAGTTTTAATAAAGTGTAAATAAGAAGAACTTGATATAATAAATTTTATATGATTTATACCTTTTTGAACAAATATATATTTATAATAAATATGATTTCTACATTCATGATGTTGTATGAAGGAGATAGTATTCGTCTTTATTTTTTTAAGTTTTTATATATTTAATATCTCATCCTATTAGTTATAATCGGAAAATTCATAAATAATTGTTTACAGATATATGCTAATTTAATAAAAAATATATAAAGAAACAAATACTGTGTGTGCGGCCTCCTCAACTGCTCTCACTAGACGTAGTTTGCTGCCTAGAGAGTGGATACTGTTCTGCAAATCCTGACGGTATTGTGGGCTTAGTATGGCGGTTCCTGGTTTGGTAAATATATAAACCTACCGATCCAACCTGAAGCACCCTTGTAAAAAAAAATCAATTCCTTGAAACTTAAACGCAAAGAAAAATAAATTCTCTCATGATAAATAATCGGGCTTAGTTATATATCAACCCCTGAGGGGTTTATCGTATTAGAGGGAAATCCTAAAAGTGTCGTTACTCATTTTTCCAACTATGGAAAATTCTTAGATGCTGAAGCGTGTAGATGAGTGATTTGGATTGGTTGATACAATATGGTCAGAAATAGTGGCCGGTCCGCCCGGAGGTTTATGTACAAATATATTTGATAATGTTCTGCTAAACCTCCCGGTACTGTGGGCTTAGTATGGCGGTGCCTGTTTTAGTAGATATACGGGAAGCCTCTACCAATCCTACGTAAATGACCCTTAAAAATATACCAAGAAATTAATTTTTGTTTTAAGAAATTTTTTTCCAATCTTAAGAACGTCTTGATGAGCTTGAATTTTGAAATACTTCGTTTTTGTCTACAGCAACAGCTAATGTTAATTTCAACCATTGAAACAAGTTCTAAAGAGATAAATCCTGTAATGAAGTAACGAGGATCAGCAGAAATGGATTTAATTTTTTTTTCTGATAATATCAGAAATGTAGTGAAACGGAAACTAGAATAATCTCGTGTAATTGCTTTTATCACGTGTTCATTTAACTGGAGCGAAATACCATCTCGTGTCTGCTTCATTAAGTATTCAGTAGTACTTATCAGAGCCTGCTTAGTTAATATATCAGAATGATGATAATACACTCAGCTGTAATAATAATTATATACCTTACATATATTATGTTTTACTGATATTAGTTATATTAATTATCAATAAAAATGATACACCTTACTTATTTAAAAATAATATTGATTATTTTTTATTCCAGAGTTCCACTATTTTTAGAAACGTTTTCGTTGTGCTAATCACACTTTCTCCCAAAACAATAAACTATATGTATAGTATCTCTGGCGGGAAACAGGAGTTAAAAGCTGAAATTCGGTTGGAACAAGAACAATAACATAAAAGTAGAGGTAAATTTTTGTGGAAAATTTCATCCTATCTAAATGTATTTTTAGCTATCTTAAAGATATTTCTCACCTCCATAGCCTCTCCAAATATTTTTAGAAGGTTAAAACTTTGTACATGTATTAAGTTGGTGTCATAGAAATGCCTTTTGGAGGTCTCAACTTTTTTTTCACACCTACTGTTTTTTTCGTGGCTTTTAAGCATTAATAAAGTTGTAAAAATTGTTTTCATCTGTTTCCCAAACAAGAATGGAGGGGGAATAGTGGATCAGCTCCTGCTGAAAAATGTAACGTTGATTACGTGAAAAAATATTTTATTCCGAATTATTGGAATTTATCCCTTACAGAAAACTAGCAATTAAAAAACAAATCAACTTGGAACTTTTATATTTTCACTTTTTTTTTTACCTTTAACTTTATCCCCATAAAATAAAGCTATAAATAAAAATCTCGGGAAAAATAAATTTAATAGGAATAATTAAATTATCTCATAAAGCTGCAGCGTTCTTTTTTATTGTTGTGTTTATTTTAATAAACGTAATTGTTGATGATTATAATTATTTTTAGTCTTGGTAATTTTTTTGATTCTTTTTCTTTTATATAATCGAGGAGGGAGAGTGAAGAAAATTGTCGTTTCTTAACTTACATACACACGTACATCTTATCATAAATTTATTTCTTCAGCGTTCAAAAATTCAATATAATCATTCTCAAAAGTTTCTAATCTAAATTATTTTACCGATATTTTTTAATTAATCCTAAAAATCACTCCTTTTATTAATGAATAAATGCGTTTTCGTGCAGGTATATATGTGACTCTTTAATAACTTAGCAACAAATATTTATAATCGTTACGATTCACATTGTTTATATTTGTTTATTTAATACATTTTAAAACAAAAGCGGTTCCCAAACTGATTTTTACCGTGGCTCCTTTGTCAAGCTAAAATAAGTTTGCGACAAAATAAGAGTTTAAAATGTAGGTAAAGAAAAAAAAAAAAAGTAAATGCTGTAATGAACTTATACACGAGTACTTATTTTTTATCTAAGCTCTTTTGTTTGAATTTTTTCCCCAAACTTCTAGATTACTTGTACTAATATTATTTTAAACTGCCGGTAAATGTTTTCTCTTCTCCCTTGACAAAGATCCTTTTAAAGTTTTTCGTTAGAATGAAAGGGGGCACACTAACTAATATTACTATAGAATATTCGTTTCCAGTTATAACTGCATCATTCTGGACCCAATTTCTACGGTTCTTTTCCTTTCCTTACATCCAAAGAGTAAACGTCCAGATTTCTCCATATAATTTTATCAGGATTTGATGAAAACATTTTGAGATTGAGAGCAAAACTGCTCAGTGAACCAGATCACTGGCAATAAGTACAATAGTTGGCTTCCAGTATATGATTCTAAATCTATTTTTTTTTTAATAAATAAAAAAGAAAAACAATATATTTTCTCCAAGAAATTAAAAACAATTCTTTATAGGACTGTACGGAACCATCCACCAGTAGAGTGAAGGGGGGCACACTAACTAATATTTCTGTAGAATATTCCTTTTATTTATGAACACGTTGGCGTTAACAATTAAGATTACCGTTTCTTAAAAGTTTAAAAGTGTTAAATACATTTGAATTATACATTGGATGATATGATAAAAGTATTTGGGGGGTTTGGGCCGGTGGTAGCGGTGGGGATCGGGGTGGCGGTGGAGGGGAGGCGGTTCGATCCCGCAGTCGAGGGTGAGATGGCGGACAAGGCGAAGGAGGAGTTCTACACTAGGCCGGCCAAAGTTGGGAATTGGGCTGCCTTTACCACCTTCCTATGGAACTCCGAGACGGGCCAGTTCCTAGGCCGAACCTTCTCATCTTGGGGTGAGTTTAGGGCCCTTTGCCTCCTCTTCAATATTCCAATATCTACTCTATATTACTTCAACCCATCAGATTTTCAATTTTAATTTCAGTTATAATATTCAATAAAGCTTAAAAGCGAGTTTTTGGACGGATCCTATTTATTTTATTTACTCGTTGGATAGTTTTTGGAAATAACCTAGATTTTTGATAATAAGAAGTTTATTTAGGACATGTTGCCGTTATGACTATATATTAATGCTATTATATAATTTTCCTTTTTATTGAATATAAACTGTATATAAGTAAGAGTGGAAGGTAGCCATGGGGGCGGGAAGGTTTGCGCATGGATCAATAAGGGGGTGACGTATCCCCGCCCGCAGCCCCCTCTTCTTCTCTGATCAATACCACTTTTCAAGTCCCTATTTATTTACTTTTGTTTATATTTTTTATTATTGGTTGAATAAAAGTTTTATAACGTTCCGAATCATACCCTGCCATTAGAATCGATTATCTTTGTCAAAAGAATAGAAACAGCCATCGTTAAACCACTCCCAAGTAGGTTGAGGTTCTTTCCCTTCGAAGGAGCCGGGTGTTGAAAATTAGATAAAATATTTCTTAGTAGACATACGAATAGCACAATAGCCCATATTATTTTCAGTTTACTGTTACTGTATCTCATTTATATATATTTTTTTCAAATTCATGAAATTCGAGAGGTGGTAGGATGGGTATTTAGGAGCACGTAATCCCTCTTAAAAACAAATATAAATTTTCTTTTGAACAATATAAGGCATGTTACCTTTGGTAAAAATGACTATGAAGAAAATGTAATATCTATACTAAACATCATCATTACTTAAAATAAGATAAATAACTTTTATGCAATATTATTTTGTACTTTTCTATTTCGTTATTTCAGATCAGTGGTATCTCTCATTGAATTTTTTTTTTAACACTTTTAAGACTTATACGATTTCTTTAATACCTAATTTTAGTTTACTATTTGCTTTTAAAGGTAAAATGTTGAGATATCCTGCAGTTAATCCTGCAGCTACGTCCCATGTCCTGTACAATCTAGGTCAGCCAAATGGTTTTGCTCCCAGCCCATTTACCAGAAAAAAGACCCTCCCTTCACAATCATTATTTCTATTTTTCCTTAGACCTAAGCTCTTTGGATGCTCATACGGCAATAAAACTATTATCATGTACTTCCTAACGAAATATCCTTTTTCTATAGTACGTTTGCCTAAAAATAACCCAAATATTTTAAGGACTTGTTAGTTGCAAGACGCAGGCGTCACTCACTGCGGCTGCTATCCTCAGCCCTTTGAAGCCCGTTTTCTATAAAACTTTCTCCTCACCTCCCTTAAAATCTATCAAAACTTCAATATAATCATTCATTAAGGTCATCAATATAAATTATTTTGTAGATATTTTTAACGAATCTTAAAAATTCCCACTTTGTATTGATAAATAAAAACTTTTTCCCGGAAGTATATTTTTAACTCTACTATTAACGTAGTAACAAATGTTTATATTTGTTACAATTCATATATTATGATGTATTTGGTATACATGATATACAATACTCTTTTCCAGTTGAAGGAATTAAAAGTGGCCTAACATATACAAGACTGTAATAAGAAGCGGAATAAGATAGAGAGGCGTAAGTGATTTTAATTCTAGTCAGTTATCAATCTTCCTAATCATCACTAGCGATCCCCATTTGAAACGGTTATGTCATCCTTTATAACTCATCAGTTGGCTCCATTTCCGATTGCAAAACAAAAAATCGCTGTAAACTCTGTAATAATAATATCAAATTTAGAAAGTTTGATCAATCGTCGTAATGAATATATTCAATCAAATAACTTTAAATTTTCACTTTAAGATAAAATAATTTATTAGTGAGCAATGTATTTATCTTTAAGAAAACGAAGGAACATACAGCATTCGTCAAATTAACTAAAACATAGAGATATATTGATCTGCGGTAACATCGTTGGCTCAGACATCTCAGACGTCTCGTTGCATTTAGTTAGGTAGGGACCTTCTACCTCTATTCTAGTAGCGATATAATTGAATCAATAGATAATAAACTAAATAAATAAAATATTGACTAATTATAATTATTCTTTTATTGGAATTGGCTTAAAGAGGTGGGGGAGGAGGGGGACGTTCTAAGATATTTCATTCACTAGAAATTATTTGTTGATAATTTACGAAAAAAAAAGAAAATTTTAATTTTTTATGTCTGTAAGCAGTATTATTGGACGTTTTTATCCTATTTCATATTAACCGTATCGTCATAAATCAAATGAAACATTTCGTTTTTAGTAAGATGATAGTTTCAACAATAAAGGTGTTGCAATAGGTTAAATATTTCTTGTGTTTTAAACTGCAACTGATTTCTTGATTTGTGCACAGAGGCCTAAACTAGTCTATCTTATAGTTTTAAGGTTTTCAAATCAAAGAATATTATCAAAACCATATATGAATATTATAAAAATAATCAAAACATAATTAATTATTACACTTCTTATTACAATTACTGAAATCTTTGAAGCTTCTTTGTGATGTAATGTATGTTTAGATTATATATAGCAGTATCAGGTTTAGCTATTGATACAGTTTAATTATTTTACTAAGCTATGCACATCCCCACATAAAATAGTTTATATATCTAAAACTTTTTTAATATAAAATTAATGATAAAATGATATATTTGTTTCATATTAATCTAATTTTAGATATATAAATTAGAAACAAATATTTGTTAATAAAAAACTTAAAATGACAAAATACATCAAAAGCAATTCTGTATTCCTTGGTAATTAATATTCTGTTTTATCAAGTGTATATTCAATGCTCATTTGATTTATTTCTCTTTCTTGGCCGCTTGATTATGCGTTTTAATTTCTGTTAATAAAACTGTTGTTTTTTTTACAATAAACATTACAATAGTTTTTAATTGACTATAATAAATCGTTAACATATTTTTAAAATTTAGAGATTTTTTTTTGTAAGAACACAGACTACTGTAGGTGTTAATAGAATAAGGAAAAAAGAAATAATAAAATATTTTGTCATGTCAATTTTGGTGAATCATATGTAGTAGTACTTAGCTAATACTAATCAAGTTGCAGGATAGACATATTATTTATCTGAAAATAAATATTAAGTAATACGACCACTAAATGACAGTAATTATAAAACCAATTACCTAAATTATGAAAACCAGAATTTTATCTCTCTGAATTGATGTTCATGCGCGACATAGATCTGTGATTCTCTGGCTTGCCTTTTCTTATTGGTAAGAGTAACATCGCAATAAATTATTTAATATGGATTAATTTAAAAAAAAATAAAAAACTATTTTACGATGATGTTGATGCCATATTTTTTTAATCCACATTGTTGATAATCTTACTGATCTATATTTGCTACAAAATCGATGCTTTCTATATTTCCTTTAAAGAAACTCACTAAATTGATTTTTATAAATCAGAATTATGATTATTATCATACTTGCTATGAGTTTTCGATGTAGCGTAAAACAACGTGAATGGCCTTTGTCTCAATATTATTAATTCTAAATTTTTTCAATGTTTGTTATAGATGTCCAATTTAGTATAAATACGAACGGAATCTTTTTTTCAGCAACTGTTAATCTAAATGATGGCCAACATTTGGGACCCATGGGCGTGGTTAACAGCCAGGGCCTTTAGTAACCGTCATACACGTGCCTTAGAGAAAATTCACTCCCTGCTTAGTTAAAGTTTTTTGAAAAATTCAAAAGGTTTTTTGTTCTGTTTTTAATGGAAGGAATGCAGTAATAAATCCCTTTAAGAAAAAGTATTCATGGAATTAGTCGTTATTGGTTTTCTGATACACTGAGAAGGCTGAATGAAAAAAACTAGCAAAATTTTATTTTTATTATTATTTAAAAATTTTAAACACAGTTCATCTGATAAGTAATCATAAGACCTCGATTTCCCTTTACTTTCTGATCATTCCAGTTAAATGATCGATTATATGTCTACATTTAGTTTTAATAATACGGTTTTGGCCATTTTTTTTTTCAACTCCGTCAATGAGGTTACATATTTTAGAAAAATATTAATGGAACGTACGGAAGATACATACAGGAATCGGATGGATTGGGCGATTTGTTCATCTTAATTTGTACTATTATTATTAAAATTCATATGTATTATATGTATATATGAATCACAGAAATGGTATAATTATTTTTTTCAATTTTAAACGATTAAATATCTCATGGGCACTATTAAGTTTATAATAATATAAAGGTTTTGCGCATGTGTTGGTATGATTTAGAAAAGATATTTTAAACAAGTATTGTCGATTTCTAATATATTTTTGATAAGTAAAGTGGAAGGGAGTGATTTTACGAAGGTATGAAGGGCCCGAGCGTAGGAGACCGCACGGCACCGAATCAATACCGGCTCCCTTAGGTCGGTCCTCATCTGTCGATAATCTGTCGGGTGTGTCTCAGCCTCTGTCGGCTTAGCTCTCCTTTTCTTCAAGTCAAAACCAACTTGATATATTTATTTGAAACATATTATATGCTATATTAATAAATATAGTAAATTAATATATCACTGCTGTAAAAAAACATGGAATAGACCAATTCGCTACAACAAAATTATTGACATATTATAAACTATGCCATAAATCTTATGACTATTTTATACATTTAAATTTTTCTCAATATTGTTATTGAGTCATTATGATTCCTTGATTTTTACTAAATATTTTTTCATTTCGTTAAAAATTTTCCCAAAAGGATTGAGTATAGATAGGTATTTTTTTATTTACGGAATACTGCCATTCTTTTTCTTCAGTTTAAGGCTGTCGAACAATGCAACTTCAAAAACGCAATCATTCGTTTTGATACAATCAGCTGTCCAAGCCACGCATATTTTATTTATATAGAAAGGCTAAAAATAAAATTAAAAACATCGTTATGTTGAAATTCAGTCTGTAAAGGAATGAATGCAGTCATACAAACCCCGCAAGTTACATTTTAGTTCCATTGTTGAGCTTTACTGACTTAATAAGTTTGCAAAATCGAAGGAAAAAACATTGTTTAAAAAAGATTTTTTCAATTTTGTTTCGTGAGAATTCCCACTGGAATGAATAGAATCAGAGAGTGCCAAATCCCATCCGTAAATAAAATTTTATTTTTATGTTAATCGGGTTTTTAAATTATTACCTGGTTGAAAATGGTACCTACTTGTTTTGATTTTCATATAGCAGACTAAAAAATGGCCGTTCAGTGTTAGGTGTTTCATTGCAACGGAATGTCTAAAATATAGGTTGTTATTGTTGAATAGGTTGTGAACTAGTTCCTGAATCAAGCCAAATATATTCTTTTTTTTTTCCCAACCGACTTTTGAAATTCTATGATACATTATAAAAGTCTTGTTTGCTAATTATTTTACACTAATACAATTAATCTTCATAATTTGTTTCAAATTGGAATAGTAGTACTATTTAAAATTATAATGATTTGATTAGCTACCTTCCCTATAATTGGTTATAGTATTGATCCTACAACGGTTGTAAAGCTGTAGTATTCTGCATAGGGCGTCGGCGAGTCGGTGGGCCCGCCTAGTTTGCTCGATGGTTGCCAGGAGACACCGGCCTGCCCTTTCCTTCCTTCTCTTCAATACATCCTTCAGTCCTTAACATCGCAGAAAAACACAATCGATTACCGTTTCATCTCAAGGATGTCTGCTAATTCTTTGAAGTCTTACTATGCAACACAAGTTGAAAAATATAGTAACATGACATCTAGATCTAGTAAATCAGTGAGGCATTAAACATTAATCATGTAAGAAACATTAAACTTCACCTCGAGACACTGTAAACCCATTTAATATTTAAATATGGAAAGAATAACTGGGTCCTTCAGAAATATTACCTTCTCATGGAGTCAATCCTGATGAAGGCCAGAAATTTAGGCTGAAACGTCAGAATTTAATAAAACATAAATTTCGCTTATTTTTGTTCTCATCATTGACCGCGCCCCCGACCATTTCTTCCTTATATATATTTTTTATATTATTGTTAATGAAGCAGCTAAAACTTATTATCTGTCTGGGATAGACTTTCTACAACAAGAATATCGACAAACTTTTGGAAGTTAAAAATTTAAAAATTATAAATAAAACATATTTTTCTATTCTAAAAATTGTTAATATTTTAAGAAAAGTAGAAAAGAATCTTTTCTATGAAAGTGTTTGCATCTGAAGAGTCTTCGGGATTTTAGTGGACTTTTTGTAAAAATTAAAATACATAGTGAGGAACAAGAAGAACTGTCGAATAGTGATGTTACAGCTGTCTTACACGTTTACGTACATAGTGTTTTTTACTTTAAACCAATAAAAAAACATTCAACAAATGAGTTGCCAATTAAATTTCGAAAGATGGAAAGATTTTCTTACAATTTTTTTTTCAAAACTCAATTAATTTTTACTAAGCCTTTTTTTCTCACCATACCGATCGTTAGTAACCTGGGTTTTTGAAATCCAAAATATTTCCATAACCAACAAATTATGAAATTTTCTTATGTAATTAAAAGTAAAGATTACACTTTGATTTTCTCCATGTAAATTTGTTGAGGAAAATCATTGAGCCCGCAGTTTATTAATTTCTTAATAAAAAATAATTACCTATTCAATTACAATCAATGAATATTATCTTGGGTTCAGTGCTTGGCAAGGAAGGAAGTGATTTAGTCAGGATCACCCTTAACTGCTGAGTTTTTTCCCCAAGAGTACCCAATTTATAGAGACTGTGTATGCACCTGAGTGGTCTTTGGATCTCAATTTCAAACCATATAATAGAATAAATTATCTGCCGCAGCCGGACTCGAACTCGGATCCAGAAGAGCGCGATAATTTTTTAATAAGGAAATTTGCAAATTTTTAATATGAATTTATATAATAATCGCTCGTTCCTAATTATTCGTTATGTAAATGGATTATGTTCCCAAGTTGTAAATCGTGTATGGATCTAATAATACTAGATCCATACACCATTTATAATGAATCCTTGCTGAGGAATTGTGTGTCCTTCACTCTCAGAACAAGCACATATTGTTATCATAATAAACATAAAAAATACTCTTATTATCTCTTCAGTGGAAATTCCCTCTTGTGAGCCTCCTTACGTGGGGACGACAAGACTAGTACGTTATTTTCTTTTATTTTTCTGATTAAGAAAAAATATCAGGAATTATTCATTTATTTATTTTTATAATACTGTCCCACTGTCAAGCAATCGTTATTATATCCAGTCTCCTATGATGGCGATGGCCACATTATTTTATTCATCATTGTTCACATTAATCTGAAATAATTTTTCTAGATTTATGGCCCGTGTAAGGGGTTTTAATTATCTAAAATGACGAAATAATAAAATATTAAGACGAATTTATTTATTTATTTTTTGGAATGATGATACAATTGTGAAAGCAAATATTCCGACCACTTGAATTCCACACAAATATTCAAATTGTTTTATAATTATATTCAATCCATAAATTTCAATTAATTTTTGTTGAAAATATGAAAATAAAATATCTATAATTAAAATTTTTTTTTTTACTTATTAGTACTTAAATAATATTCCAATGAGAAAATATAGTTGCATAATTTAGAATTTCAAAATATCACAGTGGGTTAATTTATTACAGAGCTTCTCAACTCGACCCTTAATATTACATTAAACCTCGTTTTTGAGTCACTGTTGGAGTCACTGCAATAAACCAGCAACCGCCCAACTCTCGTAATTATTAATTTAATTATTTTCTTTTACTTACTCTAATAGGTCCAATGATAAATATTGTCCTGTATTAATTAAGCCATTTCCATTTTCCTCCTGTGACTATAATAATGAACTTCCTATCTAGGAAAGGAGTAAATTTACTAAATGAATAAGATTAATTGGGTTTTTCAAAGTGTCAAATAGTTCAAAATCATTTATTGTATGAGAAAAATTACATCAGGGTTATAATTCACATTAATCATCCATGAAACACAAAAGATTAATAAATCACCAGCTGATCGACACCAATTGGAATATGACATAAGAATTTTTTTTGTTTTGGCAGCTTTCTGAAAGTAAAGGTTTTCAAAATTGAAGCAGTTTAACTCGGATTACTTTTCGAATGCTACAGTTTTTAATTTGCATCAATTGTGACTTTCTTTTGTAAATCCAAGTAATCTTATACTAATTGGACCATCAATTAATCATAATTCTTCAGAGGATGCTAACAATATTAGTTGGTTTATTTTATTTGTGTATTTCTCTACATTTTGAGTTATATTATCAGCATCCCTAGTTTTGTTTCTGTAATTGCACCGTTTAGCGATGTCGTCAGGTTGCCCATTTGAAAATGAATTAGTTTTAAATTTTTTAAAATGCTTATCCCATTTTAGCCATTATCTAACTTATACTATTTTATTTAACTGCTCTCATTAGACATTGTATTGATGTAATCTTTTGACAGAAATCAGAATTCATACTTAAATTGAGAAGTTTTATTTAGTGACAAATATATACAACGAAAAAATCTTCGAAAATTATAATATGAAGTCTCCAGTAATTATTATGACCATAATGAGGTGAAGATAGTTGACCATATATATATATATATAAGAGGAGAAGAAGGTCAGGGAGTGCGGTCAGCATAAAAAACATAAATAAACAAAAGCATTATTTATTTGTGCCAACTTTTCGACCTAATTTTCAGGTCTTCATTAGGGCTATAAAAACAAAAAGAGATAACAACCATCATTCAGAGAGTAAAAAAATAAAATAAATAATTATTTTGTTTATTTGTATTTTTTCTGCTGACTGCACCCCCTAACCATCTCCTCTTAATTCTTATGATCATTATCATCATCCTTACAACTTACATATTATAATTTAAAAATTACATTTTTTCGTAATATAGAACTGTTTAAAGTTAATCTTCAGAAAAAAAATATAAACTACTAATATAATTAGTTTAGTGACTAATATAATGCAATTTTTTTTTTTATTATATTTTTTTCCTTAGTTTTATTAAAACTGGTCTAATTTAACCAACCAATGATGTCTAAAATAAAATAAGTATTAATATAAAGTGGTCGATATAAATAGTCAAGTATTATAAAATGAAATAAAATTATGTTATCATTGTTGGCAATGAAAAACTCTTCTGTATATCTCGAACGCGTTAAATCTTAAACACGTGTTTCAGCCATTTTTTAAACCTTTTTTTATATTTATTTAATAAGAAAACCAGAAATAGTTTTATTTATTAATTTGTAAAATATTTACCGGAATTTTTGTTGATTCCATTATTACATTGCTTGAAATGAGAGGAAACAGGTTCCAGGTATAATAATAGCTGGTGCAAAACTTTGCGTCGTTACTTTTTGGGCGTTGCTATGAATTGCCGGCAGTATCTCTTCAGAATTATAACTTTACTAGTCGATTAGAATTTATCGAGGAATGTTGAAGATATAAGTCGTTTCCTAAAGATATTTTCGTCAGGCATTATTTAATTTTGTAATGGAGATTGCTCTAGGTAACTACCGATGTCCACCAGCTACTAGTAATTTATCACATGAAAACGTTTCATTACCCTTATCAACTATTGAAGTAACGGTTTTTTTTTGCACTTCATCAACACGAGACAAGAAATGTAACATACCTCTTGATCAATGCACAGGTTGTATTAATCACAATTATTTTTTAGTAAAGATTTTACTTTACTAGCTCTGAATTTTTTCACGGATATTAATATTTTTGTTAACAATGGAACGGCTTTACCATATTTTGTTTAATTCGACCCATGAATGGGTTAGGATTGTTCTTTTAAATTTCTATGTTACGGCTGATAATTGTTTCGTCTTTTTGGAATATTGAATATCGAAGTTTCCAACAAATCAGTTTTTTTTTCATTTAGAAGTTTTTTGCAGCTAAGATTTATATAAAATTAATCTGAAATGAGGGATGAACTTGATTCAGTTTTCAAGTGCAGAATATTTTTTGCAGGAGTCGAGATCATTCGATTTGGACATCTGCAGCTATACTTACTTCAGCCATTGTTAAAAGAGAAAAATACAATGAAATATGAATTATTAACCCAGCTAGATAGATATTGATATAGATATTATCTTTATCTACATTTCAAGTCGTCTAAATGGAAAATGATGCTATATGATCATTTACCTAAAGAGTATTCAACCAAAAGTAATTATATCCATTTCTCAAAAATAACGGTTTTTTGAGAAGTTAAAATATTACAGCCGAACAATATTCAGTTTATTTCATAATTTAAATGTTATTCGGTCAAAGAGGTATTACAGATTAATATTTTAAATTAACTTATCCAGAGAGGATGCCGCCATATTTTTTTAAATAATAATTTCCTAAACATGGATTTATTGACCATTGATAGAATACACCTCATCTGTTTATAAACACGTATTAATATAATTAAGTTTATCTTCGAAACAAATTAGTTGGTTAAAAATTCATTGAAGAATTAAATAAAAGAAAGATTAATTTTTTTTTATTTTAGTCAGGTCCATTAAAGGCTGTAGCGTGCGTGAGTGCTTAAGAATGCTTAATTGTCATGTTATACCCTATGACCGTTTCAAGGTTAAAATGGATTTGTTCTTAAATTACAAAGGGTTTTCCGAAAATATTAATTTATGGGATTACTTTCTGACTATTGAAATTGATTTACATATTTTAATTAACTTTTTAAATTAGTATTTTATATTACTGTGTCGATTCCCACACTTAAATAATGTAACTCATTAGTTTAGTCTATATAGTTTTATTATTTTCAAAATATTGTGATGAAAATCATATTATGATAAAATATTATCTTGTCTTGCCTTATCTCAGACTGTTATTTTTCTATAAATATTAGCAACTATAATTTTTACGCAGTTCGGTTTAGTAGAAAGATAATAGGAATAAATCAATAATACATCTATGTAAACCGGACTTTTTATTCAAAAGAAAAAGACCCCCTTCAAAAGAAAAAAGTGCTTCTTAAAAATTATAACACAAAGCATTTGGGTTAACTTGGTCCGTCCGTCTGAATACTTGTTAATAATCATTGTATTAACACTTTTGAAGATATGACAAGGTTTAAAGTGAAAAATGGACTGGTTGGTTCTAATTGGTTCTGATCGGTTCATACCGACGGGGATCAATTGTTATTCATGACTTGGAACCGATTTGGGACCGTCCCCCAGTGGATTGCTAGGCCACACCTCAAGGGGACTGCTTAGTGCTGATTTGTTCCCAAAGGGGCCGTTTATCGACTTGCCGCTCAACCTTGAAGTGATGAATGAAATAACGTTGTATTTCCCCCTTTGTGCTATCAACCCAGTACCACAAATTATCAGTAGCAGATAAAAAAAACGACACATTTTTATAATTTATAGCTAAACGAAATAAATATATTGAAAGAAAATACGTTCTATCTTTTTTTTTTTAGGGTGGGAGATTTACAATTCAGCTGTTTTGAGCATGTTATTAATTCTATTTAAACCTTATTTGTGATTTCAACTAATCTTTCAGAGTCTGGGAGAGATTTAATTTAAAATTTTTATGAAATTTTATCATAAAATCTTTTAACAATAGTTTCAAAAATATTTTCACTGATAAGAAAAAGAAAAAGCCGGCCAGTTTTCGATTCGCTCGTTAACATCTTCAGACGCCTGTCATGATGACGGCATAAGTGCTTCTGATGTTGAAATTGCATTTTCATATGATTTATCTTTGTTCAATTTTCCGCACCATGTACGCGCGAATTGTGAACCATATAAAATTGCTTGTGGTTTTTTGGCGCCCTCATAATAAGTTGAGGTGTTCGTGTGATCGTTTTTGGCCTTCTCAATGTAATAGAATAATAATATAGTAGAACAAACAATAAATATCACAGGTAATGATGAGACTCAATGATGGAAAATTTTCCTATCAGTGAATAAATATAAACTTTTATTATTGTGTTCCACGATTTTCCATCCGTATCTTGCAGAACGATTATCTCAATATTGTACTGCGCCATGTTATGAACGGCTAAACTACTCCTTCATTTATGACCATCACCACTCAATGCAATATAGAGTTCATGCCTAATTCACAAAATCGCCACCACTACATTTATTACATAACAAATTGGCAGAAATGCCTCCTTTGGTGTAGAAAAAAAAAATTATTACATAATTCCAGTTAAAGATAAAGTAAAACTCCAGCTCCCTTCATATTCATATTGCGATGGCTTTGGCTCTCCCCCGCACAATATTTCCTAAGCGCACCTATGCAGAAAATAAAATATATATTAAATGAAATATTTTAATGTCAAGGTTGTTGGAGTATATATCCAAACTGTGGGTATATTTCACAAAAGGGCGCACTCGGTAACGTGATTCTATCTTTAGAATATGCCCAATACAAACAAAAGCACCGACAAACTCAGGACAATATTTTCACAGTTCAACGTATTGTAGATAAATTTTCTAAAGAAGACAAGGAGGTTCAGCTAGTCGTCCTCTGAGGGGCATTAGATAACGCACACCGGGTGGACTCCAAACAGTTATGCGTAGATAAAGTAGTTCACCATTAACTTAACTCAGGCAATCTTGTTGACCGTTTGTCTAGTTAGTGCTGTAATAGTTGAAATCTGCGTGCAGTTTCCTGCCTTTTCAGTCTTGTGTGGGGATTCCAGGTTAGTCTTTTGTCTAGATGCGGCCCAAGATAGCGGATATGTTCTACAGGGGTAAGAGCCACATTATTAAAGTATATTGTAGGGGAGTCGGGAGGTTTACGACGATGATTAAAGGTGATTTAATGGGATTTATTTTTATCCTCCAATTTCGGCACCATTCTTTGAGGATTGTGATATAGGACTGGAGAGTTTGGGATGGAATCAAATTATCAGTAGTAGATAGGGTGGGAGAGGCGGGGAGATTTAGACTTCAGCTGTTTTGAGCATGTTATTAATTCCATTTAAATCTTATTTGTGATTTCAACTAATCTTTCAGAGTCGGAGACATTCAATTTAAAATTTTTATGAAATTTTATAATAAAATCTTTAAAGAAAGTAGTTTCAAAAATATTTTCACAATATACTGACAAGAAAAAGTGCAATGTCTTATTTCTATTCTTTACATATAAAACCTTATGGGGAGAAACGTGGTCATTTTCAAGGATGTCATAGATTCGTCGATAAGCTCAAACCGTGGACACTCTGTTTTAAGGAAAGATCGATAGCCTATCGCGCCCCCACTGACCCCACTCTACAGCTTTTTAATCTGTAACTTGACACCGATTTGTCATCGTCCTTGAACCCGAATATTTCCACGGAATTATACTGAAATAGATTCTACTGTTTTTCTTAATTTGTTGTTCAGAATGTTTTGATATGAAATAAACTAGCTGGTAGAACACCACTAAATGGTCCGCAAAAATACCCTTTATAGGATATCGTTGAATATGTAGCCAACCACAGATATATGTATTTTTATACCCAATTTTTTTCAGAGGAAATTCTCATATAGTTATCGAGAGAATAATTTTTTCTCCATTAAATTATCCTTAAGTATTAAAATATCAGGCCCCTGTTGATTTTACTATTATAATTATAGAATCAGCTTTCAGTTATAGGTTTTTCAATCGGCGTCCGAATTATGAGTATCAGTTTTCAGATTTTTAGCATAAGCTTTTGCTTTCTTTAATTATTGTGTTATTGGTGAAGTTTATTATATTTTATATTCAAAACCTAATCTGAATATAAATTGGTTAGTTACAGAACCATTATAGCTGTGTAGCTCTTCCCACACTCGCACAGCGTCGGGGAAAGAATTGAACCAGATAACGACGGGTACAAAACGTTTATGCCAAAATATTGCAACAATAAGATTGCCATAATAATCATAGCAAATCGCTGATATGATTATTACAGTAATCTGCCTGCCATAAACAGTAGATATTCCTCTAACGAACTTCTATGAAATATTTATAAACCCCATTTAAAGTATGTTCACACAAAGCGAATAATAAAGTGCAAAAACATTTTTATTACATACTCCAATTATATTATACTCATATGCATGAGCTATCTACGTAACTTAAAATGCGCCTACGAAAGTACTTGCTAATTGTTATAGATTCATTACAATGTCATGCTCATTTTAAATAACTTAAACAGTAATAAATAACTACCCTTGTTGTTAGTTACTAATTACTGGCCCATCATCTCTACAATCGCTTTACAAAGAAGGAATAATCTATTTTAAATAGAATTTAAGCGATAAAGGTCCTAACCAAAGAAAAAAATAAACGAAATTAGCTTATTTGCCCTAAGCAGATCTAATATCATTGCATAAATAAATTGCTCATTGTTCATAACATAACATTAAACGTACAAATTTACAAATAACATTAAAATGACATATTGGCGTTATATAAACGTCAATGTACAAATTTTTATCACAAACCATGATTCGAAGATGCATATAGTACCCGAAATATTTTATGGAATAATGCATCTACAAACGAGGGCGGACCTCGAGGCGCATCAAAACTAGGAGGACAAGCGATAGTCAATCAGGTTATAACATTTCAGCATGGAAAAGCAGAATAAAACCGAAATTTGGAGAACATTATATATAATTAGAGCAGTGCTTTAGTAGTTATTACAATTAGTATTTGCTTGAAAAAAATATATTTATTATTAAATTACTAATTTTTCCACTACTAGGGGGGGGGGGAGCTGCCCCTCCTCCTCCCCCTCTTGGTACGCCCATGGCTACAAATGATGGAGAACAAGCCACTTTATATATACATTTCGCTTATTAACGAGCTTCATTAATATAATCATCGATAAAGTGAATTCCTCTCCACCATTTGCTGAGGCACTTGGGCACTGAAACATTTCTTCCTCACTCAACTTTTAAGAAACTTTAACTTTATAAACAAATACTTTTATGGTACATAGTGTCATTAAACTTTTACCAACGATGTTCATAACCCTATCGAGGATTTAATTTTTTTTCTTGTGAGCCATTAGTACTGTACAATACGGTCGGTCAGTAACGTCTCATTTAGTATCATCTAGATTATAGTCTCTCGACCGCTAGCTGGTCCAAGATTATTCTCTCTCAATCGCTGGCTGGTCCAAGATTATAGTCTCTCAACCGCTGGCTGGTCCAAGATTTTTGGGTGGTCCACGCAAATGTTCTGAAGTTATAAATAATTAGCATCCATTTCGAAATTCTCAAATTAAAATTATAGTAATGAATATCTCAAGGAACCCGTGCAGCTGCAAGTCTTCACAGTGAATTACTCTGTAATTTCCTGAAATGAAAGACACTATTATATTCAGTTGTCGTTAATTGTTTCGTTGACATTAAATTATAAGAAAAAAACTTAATACATGAAGTGGAACCGAGACAGTTTTTTCAGCAAGAAACACCAGTTTCTCTCTAAATTTTATTTATCTCGCTCTCCGGCCATGAATTTTTTATTTTAACAAGTTTTTTTTCTGAATACTTTGTAATTAAAAGTATTAATAGTATTTTTTACTTTCACTGATAAAACAGTATTTTCTATGAAATTTATATCTGCATAAAGTAGGGAAAATGTAACTTAAAGAAAATATAAAATGCCAAGCAAACAACAAAACATTTTATTGTTTTTCAAAATCAACAATTCTAAAACAAAGAACGGTGGAGATAAAAAAGTTAAAACAGTGAAGAACGACTGCATCGTGTTAAATAGAAACAAAGGATTGATAATTTGACTAGTCCACAGAAAAAAAAAATTAAGATACACCCACAATTTAATAAATTAAAGAGTATTTAAACTTTGGTTTCGATGTATGCCCGAATGTTAACGATCGATTCTACAATTCTTCTAGCTGGTATGTGTTGAAAAATTGTGAAATGGGGATATGAAACATTCCGAACGTATTTGTCATTTGCATGAAGAGTATTAGATTAAATTTTGACAGTTAAAAAAAAAAGTCAAATGAAGTAAATTATGATTACCAATAAACCATTATTTAACGGATCTTACTTCGTTACTCATATAATAAATACAATTTTAAATTATTTTCACCTGGTGAAAAATTAGTAAAGATTTGCAACTTATGCCCTTACCCAGTCAATATTTACTGGCCAAAAATATTGATGAAAGTATTGAAGACCACCATTATACTGTAAGTATTGGACTTCACTCGACAAATACCTTCCTTACACGTACTATACCGTGGAAGCATGAGGAAACGTATCAGACTGAAAAAATGGAAAAAGCATTCTGCGTAGGCACCCACCAGTTAGTTCATAGTCCAATTCAGTTACGTCCAATTAGTTCATAGTCCAATTAGTTCATAGTCAATTTCATACGAAATTCCCTCAAATCATATAACAAGCTCTCAGCTCATTACATGAAATAAACAAAATTGATAGTATTTTAAAGGGAGCCAGTTTGAAAAAATAGCATTTGAAGTATTAGTAGGACCCTTTCAATCAGAATAAAAACATAGCAATATTAAAAACCATTTAATTTTACTTTGATTAAACGAATTTAATAAAAAGCGTTTGAGTAGTTTTCGAGGAAACAGTAAAACAAATCTAAAATAGATGGTATAAGTGGTACTTACGATAAGCCGATTTTTTTTAAAATAATTTATTTATTGTTATATACAACTGTATACACATATATACAACAAGTAAATTTGCTGTAGGTGACATAGTGACATGATACAAACATGTGTAGAATCTACCCACTGATAGAACTCAATAACATTTCTAGAGAAGAAGATCTCGAGGCCATCTTCTTTTCAGACGCCTAGGAGGATTATTAGGTAATGAAGGAGAAGCCAGGTTAGAAACAAGTGGATTTGGGTGGTTGAGAAGTTTATCATGGAAGGAACGGTATCTGGTTCTGGTCAAATCGGCAACATATGGAAATTGAGGTCCTGATGGATGACTTGATTTGTGACAAAGTAAGGAGCATTAAGGATTTTACGAAGGATTTTGGACTGTAAGGATTGGATTCTGGAGGAATTTGATGGTTTAGTGGAGCCCCAAAGCTCAACTCCGTATGTCCAGATAGGCCTTATAATAGTCATGTAGATCAGTCTTTTGTAATGGATTGGCAATTTAGACCGTTTGTCTAGTAAATGTTGCAATTGTCGGAACCTACGAGCAGTTTCTTGTCTTTTTAGTCTTGTATGAGGATTCCATGTCAGTCGTTTGTCGAGATGTAGTACTAAGTAACGGATCTGTTCGACAGGAATAAGTGGGGTATTATTAAAGGATAGTGTAGAGCAAGAGGTCATGGGCTTACGTCGAAGGGTAAATGTGATTTATGGTGGGATTTATTGGAATTGGTGATGTGGGATTGGAGGGTTTGGGATACAATGTAAGGATCATTGTTCACTGATAATAGACATGTGTCATCGGCATACGTGGTGAGGATAGTGTTAGGATGTCAGCTGTGAAAACTGTATTAAGGATAGGACCAAGGATACTACCCTGAGGTGCACCAGCAGACTGACGGAAGCCGATTTTAACCGAACTGTTTCAATCACATCCAAGGTATATGACAACCTTAAATACGGTATTTCAAATCCCTATGATATATCCTGTCGAGTTAAACTGGCCACATACACACAGGCACGGAGACCACTTAGCGCGACTTTTTGGTTCAGGAGACATTAAAGTTGTTTTTTTTTAAAAAAAACAGATTCAAAATTGTTCACGTTCACAATACTTTAGCCTATCAGTTATGTCAAATATATATCAATGGAAGTAAGACCTTATCAATCTATCTTTAACAATCTAGTGCCGAGACTTAAATAAATATTCACAGTTTTGTACCGACTCCAAAAAGAATATCGTTGCTGTGCTACCTCATAACTCTAAAAAAATCATAGTGCCATTAAAGAAAAAAAAAATAGCACGTCATTCTATAAACTTCTTGAAAACAGAAAAAAAAATTAAACTATAAAACGATATTTGATAAAATATGTATCTGGAAATATATGTTGATATTTTAAAAATGTATATATATTATAAAAACGAGATTGTTTAATTTTCAAACCCAAAGTATCTCACCTTAAGCGATCCTACCCAACTTTTAGTCATAAAGCCATCAAGTTATTATCTTAGTTTTCCACTACATATTCGTGTAATAAAACTTTTTCGACCGTGCCACTAATCAATATAGCTCAAGGAACTAGTTTGGATTTGAATGCAACGTCTGGTTGAAACCAAACAGAAGCCGCTGTTATCAATAATTATAGCAGATAAGCGGCAGAAGTCGCATTAAATTTGTTTATCCTGAGATTGGTTTTTAAAATTCTAGAAGATCTAAAAATAATACTGACAATTGATTTTTTATTATTTCAATAAACAATCGAACTGTATATTGTATTTTATGATTTTTTAAAATTATATTGATTTGATTTTATCTGTTTTAGTAAATTTTAATATTATTGTATCAGGATACTTAATATAATAACAGTATTATTTTAACACGGGGATGACGGTAGCAGCGTGGTAACGCGCTTGTCTGTCAACCCAAAGCTTGCGAGTTCGAGTCTCCGGCCCCACCCAGGATTTGTGCTAGTATAAAATTATATAATATACTCACTCAAACAGCTCCCCCCTCCGTGCATTTGCGTGGCCCGTTAGCCAATGGGTGGCACTAAAAAAAAATAGGCGTGGGAGTGACCCACCCTAAGAAAACCACGTCACGAAACGCGCGATGTATTTCTTAAGTACATGCGGGAGGCCTTGCACTTCCATGGTCTGTCGCGCCAATTATAATTATTTGAGCAGGGAATACCAATGAAGTTAAGTCATTCTAATCAAGGGTGCATGTCGTCCATAACGTTAGTTCGAATCTGTAATAATTGTTCCACCAAGTTTGAGGTTCGTTTGGGTTTATAACACGGCGATTCACTTTAACCTGTGTTAAATATGTAATTAGAAAATCGACAGGTACCGAAAAGGTACACTAAACTATTCAGGAAGGCACAGACACTCAAATAAATCCTAAGAACTAAATAGTTTTGTAATTAAATTGCTTTTAAGAGAAGGTCGTGAGGCATTTATTTATAGAGAGGTCATTACTGTGTAAACTATTTTAGTCTCTTCGACTAGTCGAAGAAACTGAAATTAGGATGACATATGGTTATGAAAAATTAATTATTTTTTCTGTACCATTGGCTCACAAAAATTCTAAACTGTAAAAACAACTTTGTGTGGTTTTTCGCGATTTTCGCCTTCAGGGCATACCGTATCAGAAAAGTACCGTATACGAATTAGTCCAAAATTTGGAATGACTATTAAAAACTGATTACAAAAGTACTCAATTCCAATGGAAATTCCTCAGTTAGGTGGAGTAGAACTAGAGACGGTGAGAAAATTAACAATACGTTAATTATACAGATAGAGCACCTCCGACTGTCATGACCCAGTTATGAACAATCAACAGATCTTAATTAGTCAATTCCAAAATGCCGACAAAAACATTGCTGGGTATATGAACTGGGCCTATAGTAGAAGCGGCCACAAAAAAAGGGACAATTCTCTTTTTGAGGGTGGGAGGGAATTTAAGGAAGCTTAAAAATTTTAGGCCTTAATAACGAAGAGTTTGCCGGTAAAGAATTGAGGGTGTATCAGGGTGTTTTTACTTGTATATAAATACTACACAAATGAACAAATTTTTCTAAATTTGCTAAATAATCCTCAAACATTATTTTCAATTTCCTTCGGTACACCATTTCTTTCGCAATATTCCATCCAAACCAATATGTAATCCAATATGTAACCCGTCATTTTGAAGATCTACACAGTTAATGACGAAAAATAATGATTGTTATCTCCGTTATTATTTAAAAATTGTGTCCAATTACTTGTTTCATTCGCCTTTACTTATATCGGCCATTTATGAAGATTGAAAAAATTATAGAGTGGTTTTCAGCCACTATTACAAAGTCTTAAATAGAAAATATATATTTTTTAAAAAAATAAAGGAAATTAAAAGAAAGTGAATATTATAATTTTTTTAGTAGACATTTAAAATATGATTAAATTTCTTATAAAAGATAAAAAAAAGTCAGCAAAGTACGTAGGTCATTATAGCTACTTCACTGTTTTTATATATTTGTATTCTTTATTTTGTTTATGTGCTCTGATTCTCTTCCGTTAAAACAATATTTTCTGGAAATAATCTGTTCTGGAAATTTCTATTGAGTAGGTAATTACTTAAGATTAGTGATTTTCTGTATTGATCGTAATGAGCGAGTTACGGCTCACATTGAAGCCAATTAAATGATCCATAAAGTAGTACGATACATATAAGACGATACGATTATATACGATACTCGTATATAATGATCATCTTCCTAAACATAGTAGTTTACATGATATTATGCAAAATAATGTTAATAGATTGGTTTTTGGACAAAAAAGAACGTACAGAGCTCTGCTAGGACTCAAGTTTAGCAAATTTAATCAACTTGAAAAATAATAAGTTTTGCGATAAAGTGCGGTGTTTCTTGAGCAATATAAGCTTCCGGTGCCGTGCAGCTGAAATAGTTGAATACGGACTTCTTAAGACTATTTCCTGAGCCAGTTGTATAGTCTGCGTAAAAAGTTGTATTTTCTCCTAGCAGAAAGTGCGCGTTAGGTTTAGAAAATAAACACTTAGTGTACTCTAAGAAATTTTTTTTTTTTTTTTTGGGTATGCAGACTACTGTTAATGGTTGAACTTTTTTTGTAGGCGTAAATAGCGCCTATATAAATAAGGGAGTGTCGCAAGATCTGAATGAAAAAAAAATATTACGTAATTTTTAAAAATAATTCAAGCTATTGAAAAACTTAAAAAATATATTAGCTAGATGTTATTCTAAATAGGAATAGTTAGTGAACTTAACTAAAAAGGTATAGTTTCGGTGCTCTTTCCATTTGTAATCATAATTTGATTACCCCCCCTTTTTTTCTTGATATTTACAGCTATATTACATAAAAATACTAATAATAAATGTGATATTAGTATTACAATGGCCATGCACAGTCTCGAGGCCATCTTTTTTTAAGTCGCTCAGTAGGATTGTCAGGAATAGAAGAGGAACGAAAGTTAAAAACTTGTTGATTTGGGTGTTTAGGGAACTCAGAATGGAAGGTTTGATATCTCGTTCGGACTAGATCGGCTACATATGGAACATTAAGGTCTTTAAGGATGATTTTATTTGTGACTAAGTAAGGAGCATTAAAGATTTTTGATTTTAAGGACTGGATACAAGAGGAATTCGACGGTTTTGTGCCTCAAAGCTTAACTCCCTACGTCCTAACAGGCCTGAGCCTTTTGTAATAATTAGCAAGTTCAGACCATTTGTTTAATGAGAGTTGTAACAGTCGGAATTGACGAATGGTTTCCTATCTTTTCAGTCTTGTATGGAGATTTCAAGTTATTCATTTGTCCAGATGTTATCCTAGGTGTGGGGCAGGAAGTCGCGGGTTTATGACGAAGGAAAAAGACGATTTGATAGGATTTATTATAAATCCACAATGACCATTCTCAAGTGTTGTGACGTGAGATTTGAGGGTTTGGGCACAATGGATAGGTCATTATTCACTGATAGCACACAGTGATTATCGGCATGCTTAATGAGAACAGTATTAGAATGGCTAGAGATGTCAAGTGTATAAAGCATGTAAAGGATACTACCCTGAGGTACACCAGTAGACTAAGAAAAGTGGGATGAATAAGCCCTATTGTGATTTACTTTGAGTAATCTGTCAATGAGATAGGGGTGGATATTGAGAAAGTATGTAGGGGGTAGAAATTCACGGCTATGTCATATCAGAACCAGAAACGAATCTCGGTGGAAAGTATGTAGTCCAATCACATGGAGCCCAAAAAGAGGTCTCAAAAGTTGTAGGATAGACCTGAAAATTGCTCTTGTTCGTTTTTTGCTGATTACGAGTTTGTGGGCTGTTTGTAGCCGAGCGAGTTTAAACCGCCACATTACTGGCTCATGATAGCAGAGGCGCCGGTTCGAATGTGGTGGTTGACTTTTATTTCTGTGACGGCCCCACGAAATGAAACCTTGACCGCCCCACTATGGTTAGAATAGAGTGGTACCGTGTGGATCACTCACCCCATATGTCAGAAATGACCAGAAAGGGGGTAATAAAAAAAAAAACCAATTAGTGAGCTCTAACACCGAAACTACTACTACGGTCTAGCTCTACGGACTACGTTCCGTTTCATAGTTTCGACTCGCTATTTCTAATCGAAGTTGCTGAACAAAAGGAAATTATAAGCACCAAATTAATTGTTGGTCTTTTTCTCTTTTCCAATACAGTATAGATCGATAAATATAAAAATATATGGCTTCTAAGCAAAAATGTTAGAAATTCATTCTTACGTAATTTATTTATGGATGATTTTGCTTTAAAATGCAATGTGTCATACTATGAGAGTAAAAATAAAAAAAGAATTATCTAATAATTATTCTTATAATATAACGATAAGGATATTTTTTTAAATTTATACAGAAAACTAGAGTTCACAAACTTGAAAATTGGACTAGTAATTAGCAACTAAAAAAAACATTAATTGGTGAATTTTCAGAACTTTTCAAAAAACTTTGCACCGAGTTGTCTTTCTGGTCCTCAATGGAATCTACTATTTTCTTACCATAAGGTGATATAATTGCCTGGGTACGCATATATTTTAAAAACAGCTCTCGCCGTAGGTTGTATTCTCAAAGGACAAATTATTAACCTAGAATATAAGTAATTATACTCAAAAGATTTTTTTTTTTGGAAAAAAAGATAATTTTCAGGAAATGCACTTTTTAGAAAATAAAATAAGGGACGAGGAACCAAAAAGGGATCGATCAAAACAGTAAGGAAGTGGCACATGTAATTAGTAGACTCTCTTTTTAGTCCATCTGCTCTTCTAATTATCATTAAATTTAGTGATTACTATTTCTAAACTGAAATTTCTCGAATCTGGATGTAAAAGATACTTCTTAATCCAGCAGATTTGTTTGTATCCTTCATTAAAATTACTAATTCTATTTTAATGAAGGGTACGAAGTATAGATAATACATGAAATATATTATATATACTTTACTGAGTCTTCTCCCTTAATTAATTAGAATAATTTTTATTAATGCAGTTGGCATTTATCTCCGACCTTAGTTACACTTGACACTTGATACTTGTTGCAATAAATTCAATAAAAATTAAAATCAAAATATGCACCTCTACAACCCATGAAGGGTCTAGGGCTCAGTATTTGCTTTTGAATAACGGTCATTAGAGTTAATTATTAGAGAGACAATTTAGAAAATTAGAATAGTAATTTTGAGATTTTCCTAAAGATATTTAGTAGCTTTTATGGTACATTATCAGGCATATAATGAAGGGAAAAACAAGTATTGCCCTTAAAAGCCAGGTCTTCGATAGCTGCATTAGCCCAGTGGTCACTTATGGATGCCAAGAGTGGTCACTGACTATAGCTGACGAGAGGAAATTACAGGTGTGGCAAAATAATATTGGAAGAAGCATTGTGAATGTGAGGAAAAGAGATAGAATAAAAAATCCTTGGATCCAGAAAGAAACAGGACTCACTGACACACTGAAGATGACAAGATTAAGCAAATGTAAGTGGGCTGGGCATCTAACTTCAGTGCGAAGATGACAAATTGTCAAAAATTTCCACAGAATGGACTCCATACGACCTTCGAAGAAGAAGAGGACGTCAAAAGAAAAGATGGATCGATATGTTCAAGAGGATGGCAGGACCCCTCTGATGGAGAGCTGCTAGGGATGACGGATGTCTGGAAGGAGAAATGGAAAGAACTCGCCTCCCAATAGGGCTGGTCACCCCGGGCAGTGCTGACTGTTACTCCCGAAAGGAAAGGGATATGCAGGAAAGGATACAAAAAATGGGAAGAAAATTTTTAATGTTTTGTCAACTATTATACATATTTTTTTTTGTCTCTATCTTCTTTAAATGTTTATATTGTATTTTTTATGATTTTAATTTATTGCATAGATAAAAGGCTATTTCATTTCATTTCGTGGTAAATAATAAAAAGAGAATCGTCGGCAAAGAAGTATTCATTGTCACTTGTAATCACTTTTTGAATGTCATTTGTGTAGATATTAACACACAGGACCTAAAATACTACCATGCGGTACATTAGTTTTTATATCAGAGTAACCACTAAGACTGTTTTCTAGTTTAAACTTTCCTGCTCTCAAAGGAGCTTTTAAAATCCCTCTAGGCTGAATCAGAGAATCATGTGTTTCTTCATACTCTTGATAAAGTTTTCATGTATTACTGATCACAACCAAATTTCATACTCGTATAAGCATATCAAACACTTAGAACATATCAACAACTTTGCAAATTATATAGCAGTTACAGCAGTACCTTTGCCTTTTTGAAAATCACACTAATGTCAATTAATTATTTTGTATTTTCCAAAAAAATGTTTAAATGATTGGTTATATATTTTTCTATAATTTTATTTACCGATGGTAGGATTGAGGTAGGTCTGTAATTGCCTTAGTGATTTTTTCTGCCTTTTTATGGATTGGTCTGATGATTGAGATTTTTAGTGTGTCATGGTATAATCCTCATTTAATTATGGGATTAATCAATTACTTTAATAGAGGAGTTAAGAGGTTTGAGTGAATAATTACGACGTGAGGATGGTATAAGACCTCACGACATAATTATTCACTCAAACCTCTTAACTCCTCAAATCTAGCGGATTTTTTTCACTAAGAAATAAAATAATTTGTTTCACATCATACTCAGTTGTATAAGATATATCAAAAAGAGGGTTGATCTCAAAAGATCTGAGAAATGCAATGAGATAATAATTTCTTATTCTATTTTTGTGCAATTGCCTTAGTCGAATATAAAATCGAAATATTTAGAAAATTTGATTGTTATTCATTTATGGCTAAAGAGTCTGGCGATTTTTTATTTTTATTGAGCTGTTTATTAACAACATCCCATTTTTTATTTTGTAATATTGTTATTATATTTGACAAGTTAGGAGAAATATTATTTATTTTTCTGTCCCATTCTTTTGGTAACTATATTTCATAAGGATTTATATTTATTATGATAGCGATGATTATTCCGATTAGATTTGTATTAGTCAAAAAATATGTCTCTATCTTCCATTGAACATTTTAAAGATGAATCGAACAAGGGTTTGTTTGAAATATTTCTTTCTTAATCTTTCGGATTACCTACAAAAAACTCTTTTGAAGATTGACCAAAATTGAAATTAAAAATTCTGTGATTTTTTTTAAAATTGGAAATACAGTGTCTTATCTTTAATATTGTTCATTATTTTTTGCTAATCATATTTTTTTTTTAGTTTTGGTGGAGTTATCAATTTCCTTATCAGTTGTAGCTTTCATTGGAATAATATAATGATTCGATATTTTTTGTTTAATTATGTACGTATGAACATTATTGAACAGTGTGATAAATTTATAATGTAAATGGTCTATATATGATTGTGTCAAAACATCTCTTATGAAGATTGAAAGGTAATTTTTAACACCTTGTTCAAGTTCATTGCTACTTACTATATTAACGTAATCTGTTATGTTAGTTTTACTACCTTTTTCTGTGTTAAATTAATATCACCGATAATTTTGAGGTTATCACCATTCCGCATTTTATTCATTAATTCAATAAACTCTTGGATAAAATGTTTATTATCGGTCCGAGGTGACCTATGTATGACTAAAATAGTAATCTCCATGTCAGAAATATTAAGGTTAGTAAAATTTAAATTTGAATTCACAGTAAAACTAAAAATTTCACGATGAACAGAGTCAATATATAATGATTTTGTCGAGAATGAATCATTATAATATAAATATGAATCTTTATTATATAAATCAACTAAATCCTCATTTAATTCAGTTAAAATGATAAGATCGAAGGTAAATGAATCGATTGATAAATTAAATTCATCCCAACGTTCCACTAAGGACCTAATGTTATGGTGTGCAAGGGAAAAGGTTCTCAAATATCTCAAGGTCATTCGTAGTTAATTGATTTTCAAGAAAGTCATGTTAAATGATGAGGTTTTTAATTGAATTAAATTTAACATGCAAGAATTAGAAACAATTATTTTTTTCAACCTATAAATCACGAATAAGTAAAATAAAAAAATTGAAATAATCATAAAAATGCATTTAAAACCAACTCATACCAGGAAAACATAGCCACAAATGTTTTAAAATGTCACATAATGTAACTTTTGTGTATCATCATGCGCTAAGGAAAAACGTGTGTATTAGGATGCAGCCTACTGGCGACAGTTTTGAGGATTACCGTCTTAAAGTTTTCATTTTATTTAATCCTAAACCAAATGTTAAGATTTTGGATTGTTAGTTAAAAATATCTGTATAGAAGAAATGATTTTATCCGATTTGTCCTTAGATGTATTATTCTCGTTATAAATTTGTAAAAATGATAGCTAATGGCTTTTTTCTTATTTATTTATTTATTTTCTTTTTTTAGTATTTTAAGACATCAACCACTTATGGGTCATTATTGCCTTGATTTCCAAATCGAAATGTATAATCACTATTGATTATTTGATTAATTTTTATGATAAAGTTTGGAATGATTGAAAAACTCAAAAAGTTTATCCACAGTCTGTTTGTTATTCTGCAAAATGGAATGGAGGTCAGCTGGTAATACATATAAAGATTTGAGAAAATCGTAAGCTCGGCATTCGGTTGAAATTTGTTTAACGGTATGTCGCGTTCCGCAAGTCTAGCATACAGGTGGAGAATCGCGGGTCGTAAGGTAACCCTGGGTCAGGCGCGTATGACTTATTCGAAGGCGCGTCAAAATCACCTCCTCTCTGCGTAGATGATATCCAAGGGGAGTCGTCACTTCTGATTTACCTTACTTTATTATCAATAACATTTGTTGCTATCTCAACTTAATGCTTTACTTAATGATGCCAATGAAGTCATCGACAGGCACTCCGTGATTTGGAATTCCTTCAGGAATCACGACCTTTGCTGCCCGATCAGCCGGTTCGTTACCAGCTATTGTGCAGTTCCCTGAGCCACCAGCGAAAAACATTGAAATACCGTTTCCGATGGCGGACTGTAATTAATAATATATGTTTTGATTCACTGGGTTTGTTGTGTAAATATTTTTTAAACCTCATAGGAATGACAATGAATCTACACAGATGACCTGTATTTTTTTATGGGATGAAAAACATTTAAGCTCTTGTAGCTTGCAGCCATTTCAGATATATAGCTACTACATATTGGCGACAGAGAGAATAAGTACTGCACACAATCGAGGCACCAACGCCTAAGGAGTTCTTGGAGCCGGCAGTATAAATGAAGTCGGCGTCACCAAATTTGTCTTGCATTCCAAGAAACTCATATTTATACCAATATGGCGGAGTGTTATTTTTACTCAAAAATAAAGAAAAATTGAATTTGAATAAAAAGGCTACTCAGCATTAAAAGTAAAGACAAAGTTTAGGGAATGGAAGTCTCCAAGGATAAGATGGTGGGATTACAGTCTCTTACAAAGTAGGTATTTCTATGTTCAAACTGATCAGAAACCCTGACGGTAAATGATGTTCCCTTTGTTAAGTCGGTGTTTTGCAGGTTTAGATACTGTCTATTTGGAAACAATTCATTCATAAGATGGTTTCTAGCTGAGAGTATTTTAGCAAGGTAAATGAGGTTGTTGGCTGGAGTCCCGCATTTTGTACAGAGCATTTTCATGGTGGCACTCGATGAGTTGTAGGCATTCCAACCCTGATCTAAGATTGATCTCATCAGCGTTCTGTATAGGCTCAGCATACTTGATCTGTGTGCTACCCCAGCTGGTGTTACCGATAATTTTCAAAAGATTAAGGGAGTTAAGGCAACTTGCTTTTAATTGCTTAAAATGTGGAACCCAACTGAGAACCCTATCGAAAGCTAATCCAAGCTACCTGACAGTGTGAGTAAAAGTAACCGGTAGATTGTGATTACATTACATTCGGCTGTCTTTTGCTAAAAGGAATAGCAACTGTTTTACTTGTTGAAATTTTAAAGCCGTGATCAGAAAGCCATACACTGGCATACTTAAAGCGGTTTGAATATCTGCTTGTAAAAATATATTACGTTTTCCCCTCCATATAAATAATCAGTTTGGCCACGTAAAGCATGCTTTTAACAGGCCACCCAACCACATTCAACACTTTGTTAAAACAAATACAGAAATATATGCCGCCCTCAAAACACAATCTGATGACTTTAAGATCCTAAATCGCGCTTACCATCTTTTGAAGTTATCAATATAAAAACCAATGTTGATATAAATTAATGAATTACAGTAAAGTTTGAAAAAAAAAAATCATAATTTAGGAATGACCAATTAATTTTTGATGATTGATAGAAAAATTAGTATAATGTTTTTCTCCCGATGTATTAGAATTAATTAATTATTTAAATAATAACATTTAAAAATTATTTGATTTATGTTTTTTTAATAATTGAATTTGTATGTTTCAGCCAAAATCCTTCTGTTCTATGTGTGTTTTTATGCTTGCCTTATGGGCTTTTTCTCGGCCCTCCTCGCCCTGTTCTTCCAGACCCTCGATTTTAGGGCACCGAAGTGGCAACTTAAAAGTTCATTGATTGGGGATAACCCAGGTAACATATCAATTACTATTTCATTATGCCATATGTAATATACAAAATAAACATACTACACTGTAGCAACTAAATATATCAATTGTTCATATAAATGTAATGAATTAACCCATTTAAAATTGTTTATTTTTTACAAACATCATTTCACATTACTTAAGATGATGTTTATTTGCATTTTCGGAAATGTAAAAGTGGATATGCCCATCAAGCTGGGAAAAAATAGTAATAATTTTTAGAAATTTTGTGGGTTGATATCTAGTTGGCACCTAGCGATTTTGAATTTTCAATTTCATTTCCTTAACAAACCGATGTTTTTACCTAATCATCTTATCACAGGTACGACAGAAATATTCCTGAAAGTGTTGCTACAAAAAATCTATGAATGTATTTTTTTTTGTCTAGTTGATTTAGTCAAATGTCTAGTCAAGGGAATTCCTTTCATTCCCAAGTACATATTGAAGGTATTGTTTTGTCATACTGGGCTGTTCCTTCAAATAGATATGTCTTATCAATCGTGCTTTTCATCCCTGTTTGTAATATCCATTAAAAAATATTCTTATTTTCTTTACTAATTTTTTTTATGGTCTTAAAATGTTCGATTATTATTATAACCATCTATAAAGGAATAAGTTTATATTTTTTCTTTTATCTTCATACGAAGTATACAGTCAGGTGAAAATATTACGAACGTGAAAAATACAAAACTGAGTTTTAAAGGATACACTCGTTTTAAACAACCCTGAGTCCAAATTTCGCAAAATGAACTTTGTGTATGCGAAATGCTAAGCTCAAAAACGAACCCCAAATTCTGTATTTAAGATAAGTTGATATCTGACATTATCACATGCCTGTACTTGCCTTTTACTACGAATCCTGTTCCGATTTGATGCAAACTATCATGACGGCTGTAGTAGATGGAGTGGAGCAACAATTATTTAAACAATCCATCTGATCTTCTGGATGGCGCCCATGTCAATTTTATATTTATCATTATGACATCGAAGCAGTTTTAATGCTCTCCACCTATAAAGTGGCGATACGTTCCAATATTCAAAGATAAAACCCATAGGTCCATAAAAACCTATGGGGGTGCCTGGTCGTTTCCTTTTAAGACTAATCACATCCGAGGCTAATCTAGGTTTCACGATATTTGTTGTTTCTAGTAAGGGGCTATTCACCCTCTCTCTTTGCACTCTGGTCTGCTAATAGGGCTGCCATTTCTATGCGTGCAGACCTGTATCCCCATATCCTGGGAGACAAGAACTGAGTGGCGGCAGCACAAGATCGCGGTGATTGGAGGAGGCCAAGACCTACAACCGGGATGCAGAACCGTAAAAAAAGAAAGCAGGAACCATGAGGATTTTAACTAAACTCGCTATGTATAAACAGTCTGTACAATGAAGTCTCTTTAATATCAGCTAAATTTCATGTTGTTCATTGAAATTGGTTAACGGGGCTCAAATGCCGAATAGCAAAAAAACTTCCTCTAAAATACCTTTAATTTTGTTTATTTGAATAATTAACCAATTGGGCTTTGATGTTTCCACCACTGGAGCAATTTTGAACACTTATGTTTGATGATAATTCTGGATTATTTCTGTTGTTTTTTCACTATTTATTCCTATTCTTATCCCCCCTTAGCGGCTTCTATTTCCACTACTCGTCAAAACCAGGCGTTCCTCGATATACTACTGCACTACCTATTTGGTAACTTGAGGGCTGGACCCCAAAACAATGATTTGTGTTATATTTTATGTTCTTAATAATCCCAGTAAGCTACTTGTAAATTTTTATGTTTTTGAAGGTGGTCCATTCGCTCGCGATTCTAACTCGGAAAATGAATTTTTTTTTAGAATCACCATATGTATACAATTAAAAATAGTTATTTTATTTATAAGTTTTCATTGTTTTACTCTATGGTATTAATAAATTAAAATGTATAAAATTTACTAAAGGCAAATTTATCATTTCAGGATTGGGGTTCAGGCCAATGCCTCCAGAATCTCATGTAGAAAGTACACTTATCTGGTATAAAATAAGTGATAATAATTATGCAACATGGACGACAAAATTGGATGACTTCCTGAAACGTTAGTAATTACCATTTATAAATATTTATCATGATTAAAAAAAAATTATTTCTTTGAATACAAATTTGAAGTGAGATGTATTTAAAATAACATAAATAGATTGATGTTTATGATTGAAAGTAATTTTCATGTGGAACTTGGATTAAATCTGTAAGTGATGTACCCTTAAAATATAAATTATGCGATGTATAAGATGCAAATTAATTAGAATTAATAATCATTCATTTTTGCGTTACAATAGCAGAAATGATATGGCTAAGTATTAAACAAAAGAGAAAAAAAAGGAAAATCTTAATGGTTCTAACAAAATTATTTTTCATTATCTTTGAAATTTAATAATCCTTAGTTCTAATTAAACCTATTATCCAATCAAATTAAATTTTTTTAAAATAGTAGGAAACAAAAACATTTAAAAAATAAAGAAGGAACCTTCCCTATCTTGTTTAGTACTATCTGAACATTATATCCTTAAAAGTCTCAGGGATTTGTGTGTCGGATTTAGGGGAGGGAGGGGGGTAGAGTGGAAGAGGTAAAAAAGATATACCTTATCCATTTTTCATTTATAAATAAAGAAATTATTACTAACAAAATTACGGTATATTAAATTTGCAACCAATGTGTTGAAACAAATTAGTTCAGTCAAATTAGACAGCTAACCCTACTTTAGAAAAAAAAGTAATAGTGAGATGTTTTATATTATTTACTAAGACAACATTACGTGCTAAAAACCCAGATATTTGAGCGCAGTCGCTCACAGTGCTCTACCTTGTTTCTCCTGAACTATTTCCCTTCTGTTTACCCGGGAAACTACTCATAATACCTGCTGGGTAAATCTGCCAATTTGTAATATTTTTATTTTAAAATGTAAAACGGTATTCAATATCGAGTCGCGTATGCGGTTACTGATATAGCATCAAGTATGCGCTCATTGCACCAAGCCAAGTCTTTCTGAAATGAATTAATTAAAAGTAAGCCAGAATCACAACGAGCACTCTAAATCGGAATGTCACCAATAAATGAACTGTATTTTTCATATAATATGCAGTTTGTCATTTATTTAAAGTATGAAGAATCGACAAAAACGCCAAAGAAGGAAGAGATCAACAAAAAAATAATCAGGAAAACTTAAGGCGTCTTCTTGGTGTGAATGAAAGACACAGGTACTTCCAATTCTGGTAACATCTCCCGAAGATTTTTCCAATACCCTTAGACTTCTGCTATACAGACTTCCTTCCTCTTCCTTTTTTTATTTGTTTCTATTACATATTAATGCTCTCTTTTGTTATTATGTCTCAAATTTCAAAAATTTAAGTTATTTAAACTAAAGTTAGATCGACATTTTCGGTTAGCTATGTTATTCACCAGATAGAAAGGTGAGCCCTTCTCTCTGCCCTGTGAAAATTATGTTTTGGTTACTCTTGCTGCGAACAAAACCAGGCAGAGCTTAGATCCGACAAAGTACGGATACTACCTCCCATGAAACTAGTGAATTGTGTGTTTCACTGTCTAACTGGTACAACATGCCTAGTACAACACACAAGATCCTTCTGCATGGTAGCACTATAATTTCAGTTGCTACCCTGCTAGTTGTGATGGTAACGAATGAATCCCAGTTACCACGGAACAAACATTATCGAGATAATCGCCGAGTTTATAACCGAAAGCTGAGCAGAGGCACTATGAATGATGCCATCAACATATAGTTATTGCATTTAAGGGTCACATATGGGGAAAGGGGAGTTATTTACAGAGTACCACCCTATTCTGTAGGTCCACCACGTAATTAAAATCGACCTCTTAGGCCGGATTTGAACTGGGACCGCTGCCTTTACAATCAGGGATCACAATCCCAATTACGGTTTTAGGAGGCCCCTGGTTTCTCATTAAAGGTGTTCCATAGATAAGAAACATATAATCGTATCGCCCAGGATTTTTTTTTCTTTTATAGTAAATCAATCATAAAATATCCCGTTTCCATGAAATAAAACGAATTTTTGGAAAGTAATTAATAAAAAAAATATTAGTTTTCATAAGAATTGTATTGATCAAAGCACTCTCTTCTACTTACTACTTCTTTCAAGTAGAGGATTAATTAATGAATACAAAGGTAGATAGAACCAATGAACCAAAAGTAAAATTTCTCAAGAAAGGTCTCATAGCAATTCTTTATGAAAAACTGTCTCATTCCTACAGAAAGGTTTTCAAAAATAACCTTTCCAATATTGAGAAAATAATATGGCAGATATTTATACTTATCATTCAAGAGATCCTAGAAAACATGGTTGCTGAACATTTATTTCTAAATTACTATGTTATTTACTGATAATTATGAGCATATACTTAAGTATTCCTTTTTAACACTTATACCTTAACTCCTTCCTGTAAACCTCATAATAATGAGCAATGTGCAAAAGGAGTTTTCACAATTATTTATAATTATAATCTAAGAAACTGGAATCAAAATCCACCTATGAGTCCATAAAAGGCACAAATCAAACAAAAAGGCAAATAAACTATAATCGTTCACTAGTAAATTCATTTTATTTATTAAGAAATAAATTGATATTTCTAAAATATGAAGTGATACATTTTATATTTTCTTCAAAATAATTATTATAACTCTATTGATTCGCAGTTCTTCAATCAAACTCAATTAGAGGTTTTAGTACCTATCTCAAAAATCACATACAATCAGTATGTTCTGAGAATCTGATGTAATTATAATTTATTCTTTGAATGTTTTTCAAATGCATATACAATTTGATTACTGAACATAATGACAAGAGAGGTGATAATTATTCTAGAACTTTTTCAGTCACTTTTTTAAATAAAAGATATGCATTTCAAATTATATATTCAAACTTATTTACTCAAAGATGTTGGCATATCTATACACATTTATTTAAATGTCAGGTCAAAGTTAGCTGTCATGCACCAAAAATTCAAAAAACCAGTTGATGTATATATTTCATGATTAACTTATTCCAACAATACACACGAAATATTCACATTTTGTCTTCTTGAAAATAACCTTATATGCTAATTCTAGCATACCGAGAGCCAGATTCGCAATTCGAGGCATTAAAACAAAATTGTGACTATAATGACACACCTGATTCACCAGATAAAGTGTGTAAGGTAGACATCAGTTCATGGTCACCTTGTGTTAAAGAAAACAATTACAACTACCATAATGCTGCTCCATGTATTTTCCTCAAACTCAACAAGGTAATATCAGAAACCATTTCTATTCAATTGCATGTTACTCTTTGGCCATCCACTTTTTCAATATGTTAATAAATATCAATTGTAATATAATGTTTTTTGAAACTCAAAGTTTTGTTAATATAAATATTTTACTTTTTATTGTTATTATCAAGTAAGTTAAATAGTTAAATATGAAAGAGAAGAGTTTAATATTCCTCAGCATTTTCCAAAATTCTTCATTTATTTTCTTGGGACTCCAAATTTTTTAACTTGTTATGACCATCTTCTAATTTAATTTTTCTAAAAAGTTGAATGTTGCTCTCTTTCGCCAGATTCGCCATTTGCACACATGAGCATGTAGTTCCCTTAGCTTTACATAAGAATAAGAAAATTACTTTGTAGTAGTAAAAATAAATATAAACTATTTATTCGAGATTGAGTAAATTAACATAAATGTATTCTGAGAGATGCAACACAAAGCGCTTGGGCCATGAACCCTCTGAGCTATGTCAAGTTGTGAAGAGGGGACAGGGTGGACATAGACGGGGTTGTCTCACCAACCAGCTTTTAAAAGCACACATTTTTTGTGCTCCAGTTTCTCACTCAGATACAAGTATGGTTTTATTAACATAACAGCACATTTCCATACTACTACCACCATGTCAATTGCGTTCTGTTAATATTGTGAGTATTAATTGTTAATGTTAATTTATTTTGTGATGTGATATTACTAAATACTGATACAATAGTGGTGACAGTTTGAGAACTTAAATAAATTATGTTTTGTAAATAGTGATCCCAAGAAAGAAGAAGAATGTCTCCCCTTGTAAAAACAGAAATATCATGAGAAAATTTATTCTACTTTCAAATTACTGCTTTCAACGATCTTTACCTTTTTCTTGTTCCCTGTTATTTTTATGAAGTTTAAATCAGAGGTAAAATCTGAAGGTATTGTTCTAAAAAAGATTACTATTTTTGAAGCTCACAATATAAGTACAACAGATCTATGGTGCCACGAACAGGGCATTTGCTCTAGATGTCAAATTTAAGCTTAGGAAAAAAGACAGATCGTTTTATTTAAAAACTATTGTATTTACATAAATTATTCTTATTGTGACTTACTTTAAATAATAAGATGAACTTTAGTATAATGTTTAATAGATTGTCTTGATAATAGGAAATCAAATATTATATAATCTTATCAGTTCGATAATTGTCAATTGCCTTTATATGTTATAGATATTTGGTTGGATGCCAGAGTTCTACAATGACACTGAGAAATTGCCAGAAAACATGCCAACAGATCTTAAAAATCATATCAAGGCAGAAAAATCAAGTCATGCAACAGAATTGAGTAGAGTAAGCACTTATAACCAACCCAAAATGTGTGATACATAAACATTTTTTAAATAGTTGATAATTATTATAAAATAATTTTCAGTATCAAAAAATTTATCTGCTTTGTTTTGTTTGATATTTTGCTAGCTAAATACAGTATGGGTGTCTTGTGAAGGAGAGAATCCAGCAGATGTTGAAAATATTGGATCGATACAATATATTCCCAGGAGGGGATTTCCAGGCTACTATTTTCCATATAAAAACCAAGAAGGCTACCTAAGCCCAATCATTGCCATATGGTTCGAGAAACCTACAAGTAAATATGACATGTTATTAACCTTTTTTAAACATAAAGAACATTTTGAATAATACTTGTGTGCTAACATTATACACTAAACATTTTAAATAAAAGTTTACTAGTTAAAGTTTATAGAGTGATAGAGAGTTAATGTGAGTTCAATAAAATTCAAATTCAACAGAACTTAAAACAATAGGATGATCCTCCAAATTGAAATTCATAAATAATAAATACCTGTATTAAAAGCTGTACGTATTTATTAAAACACACTCACAAGTGCAATGTACACACGTTGATAGAAGATGGATTGGATCAAAGAGGTAAATGAGCCTCAGTAATGCCATTTTAAATAATTTAATCATTCAAAAATCTGTATAACTAAGTTTAAAAACTTTAAAGATAAAGGATGAATGATAAAAAACAGAACCAGCCATAAAGAAATTTAAAGATAAATTATTTAAGAATATTTATCTAGTAAATGGAGGGAGTGACCAAATGAAAACTCAATAACAATATATTATTTAATGTTAACTGAAATTTTGGCCCTCTTTTCAGGCCTCAATATGAGTTCAATATGGTTTTTGTATTGAATTTCTTTCTGATTATAACTTGAAGGTACAATATCCATGAGGTATATTTAATCACTAACCATATGTAATTTAAAAAGGGTAAAATTCCTTCTTATGGAAAAAAAAATAAGAGATTAACAACAATATAAAAGTATATTGAGAATATTTATCAGTAAATTATGTAATAAACTCCCAATACTGTGTGCAAAATTCAGAATAATTTACAATATATATATA
>NW_027106235.1:198681-206653 GCF_000696795.3 Halyomorpha halys | reverse complement strand
AATGCACCTAACATGAGAGTCTCCTAATCTAGATACAAAAAATAGCTCTCCACTCAAGATAATGCACCTAACATGGAGTCTCCTAGTCTGGATACAGAAAATAGCTCTCCAGTCAAGGTAAACACCTAACATGGGTCTCGTAGTTTAGATACAGCAAATAGCTCTCCAGTCAAGGCAATACACCTAACATGGGGGACTCCTAGTCTGGATACAACAAATAGCTCTCCAGTCAAGGCAATACACCTAACATGGGAGTTTCAAAGCACACCACCAGCCAAATCTGGAAGCTCAGCAGAGTCCCAGCCCGGCACTTCAATGCAAGTTATAGGAGTAAAATCGCTTTTTATCTACTCCTAGGTTCAGGAAATAAACTGCTGTGCGCGTTGTGGCGTGAGCCCCGGAGCGCTCGGTTCGGAACGTTGTTGGTTCGATTCCCATCTGGGGCCAGTTAATATTTATTTCTGGATGGTACCGAGAAATGAATCTTGACACTCCCACCTTGAGTTATATGCGGCAGCAACTTCAAGGTTGCCACCAAGGGATTGGTAAAATGACCACTAGGCCCACTTGCCGGACTAAAACTTCCCACCAGTTTCCAGTATCAAAACACCAATACTAGATTCCACCAATATATATTAGGAATATTAAAAAATATATATACAAATTTTCAATTATTATGCCAACAATTAAATAAAGTAGTGGGGATTTATTTGAAGAATAAATCGTTAAAATAACCTAGACAATGTGTTTAAAATAAAGCATTTTAAAATTTTTCTGGAATCTTACTTCCTAAATGGCCATTTCACGAAATTAAGTTATTTCATGATTAATGGAATAATTATTTCTAAATATTATTTTACAAAAACGTTTTTAATTAATTTATAATTTGGACAAGCTGTTAATTTCAGTTTATTTTAGACAGTTAGAGGATATGGCATGACGACAACCATCATGTAGCCTACACCATGGTTGTAAAATGTCACGTATATACGCGCCTTGACCAAATGGCAGTTTCACAATCGTAACATATGCAGTCAAGTATAACGCTAGGCTTAATAGGGCAGAACTGTTACAACAGAAAATGGTTTTATGACGGCAATTATCATACACCTTACACTATGGCAGTTTCTCCAATGGCTTTAAATATATCTATTTAGTAATCATCTACCTTTTTAAATAATCGATATTTGAGAAATAATTTTTTCGCCTTAAAAAATGCATTATTTAAAGAGTACCCAGATCTCAAGTATGTTACTACCACAAAATGTTTGGAAATCAACTTTTAAAATAAATGTAATAAGTTTTCATTAAGTAATAATAAAAGATATTCCATTTTTGGAAACTATATCAGCAGGCCTTTCAATATTTGCCAATGATGAACGATAAAAATAGCGTAATATGCTTGAGTGAGAATAAAAATACTCGCCATGATTCAGATTGGAAATTTAGACTGGCCCAATAACTCAATTACAGGGAAAACTACTGTATTATGAATCATTTTACCTCCTATGGTCCAAGGAGATCAGGGTGACGTCTTAAACAACGAATATTTTCCAAAATAGTAGTCATAACAACCTCCAACTCCCTTTTTTACCATACCCCGGAGGCATAAGTTCTTGTTAACCCCATAACCATTGGGAATGCTAAATATGTTTACTAAATTTTATTTTTTGAAAATAACATATATGCTTTGTAAAGATACGCCAATGAATGTTTTGTTATTTAAGGATGTCAACAGTAATATTCTTGCATATTTAGTGTTTCAAAAATTAAAATTTATATCAAATATAAATATTTTTAACATTTATTATTTTTTAATGCTAGATAGGCTTACTGATCAATAAACACTAAAATTGGAGCCAATAATAGTTTGAGACATGTACGAACAACCTCTTAGTCATCTGATGCGAGTTTGATAATGCAATTGACCCATAATCCAAAACTGCACGAACAATATTAAATTAAAGACCAAATGGACTATCAGCAACTCGAAAAATATCAACTTGTGGTGTTGTTAGAATAGATGGTTCTAACTCCATTCGACGATGTGAGGTAATCTATAGCAGAAAGCCGGAACGATGCACGTTCATACAGGAATCCTTGAAAGATAGAAACTTCACTTAGCAGGGAACGAGCCTGGCGGTCGTGAAGGGGTTGGCAAGTGCTACAGTAACTAGCCATAAGTCCTTGCAGGAAGATAAAGAAGGTGGGATGGGAAAGGTGACCAATTGGATTTAACGTGATGTAAGAACACACCTGATATATCAAAAAGCAATTGAACACTTTGCTGATTTTTTTTTCTCGATCCCTCTAAAATAGAAAACAAAACATGAAATTAGTAAATTTCATTACGTATTTGTTACATAAATCTGATTAGGTATAACATTTTTCTACCGTTGGTACTTGAAAGTATACAGTGAAATACTTAAATGAGGTTTGATAAGTCCATTCTGTGAGAATTCTACTAAATATTTGAAGGTGAGGCCTTCACGTAATGTTTAAGAATACTAATTTTTTTTCCCTGATCCCTCTAGAACAGAAAAACAGAATTAAATTAATAAGTTACATTACGTAAGGTTACATAACTCAGATTAGATGTTACCTTTTTCTACCATTGATACTTGAAGGTATACTGTGAAATACATATATGATGCTTTGATGTATCCCTTTTGTGATAATTAGACTAGAAAACTTTGGAGGTGAGGGGCCTCTTCGTAATGATTGAACAAAGAAGAGCAAAATAAAACAATTAATAGTTACAGACGAAAGATAATAAGTAAATAATAAAAAATAGGCAGAAGTCGAAAAATAGTAGGCCATAGGGATGGGGCAAAGAGAAGAGAGGAGTTAAAGGGTGATGTTTATGGGGGGTTTTGGAACCCTTCCTGCCCTCCTACCTCGCAGGAAGGGTAGATGGGATGATTGATCGGAAAATTGGATTGAAGGAAGCAAGGAGACTGTCAAAGAACTTGATGTGTCTCCGTGTGATGTGCTGTTGTACAGTTTCTTGTTGAAGTTCGTTATGAATGTGGGTCATGTTAAGTCTCTCTAGTTATGTTCCTCTGCAGATCTACTGTAGTGTGCTCTTCTGGTATTGTTGTAGTGCAGGGCTGTTGGGTATAGGGAATGTAGTAGAGGTGTACTGTGTAGGAATGATGGTCGTAGTATTGCTTTATAAATCAGTAGTTTGAGTCTGAGTGACAGCCTTGGTGTATAGATAAAGTGTTTGAGTTGGTATGATGTTGCCTTGACGATCTGTATTCTGTGTTATATGTGTGCGCTGAATGAGAGGTGTGATTCCAGTTACATGCCAAGGTATGTGAGATGGAGAATACTAATCTTTCTTTTTTTTCAGCCATCTAAAAACAGAATATGAATTGATAAATTGCATTACGCATTTGTTACATAAATCTGATTAGAACCAGGCCTTTTTCTACCGTTGGTACTTTAAGGTAGAACACTGAAATACTTACTGTTGTTTGTATGATCCATTCTGAGAATACTGATTTTTTTTTTTTGCTGATCCCTCTAAAACAGAAAACATTAAACTAATAGACTGCATTATGTATGGTTAATTCAGATTTGATACTACCTTTTTTTACCATTGGTACTTGAAGGTTTACGGTGAAATACTTATCTGGTGTTTTGATGTATCCGTTCCATGTAGATTCGACTAGAAAATATTTGGAGTTGAGGGATGAGAATACTGATTTTTTTTCCGATCCCTCTGAAACAGAAAAACATTCAATTAATAAGTTGCATTACGTATGGTTACATAATTCAGATTGGATATTACCTTTTTCTACCATTAGTACTTGAAGGTATATAGTGAAACACTTATCTGGTATTGTGATGTGTCCGTTCCATGGGAATACGACTAGAAAATATTTGGAGGCGAGGGGCCTCCTCGTGATAACACTGATTTTTTTTTATCCCTCTAAAAATAGAAAAAGAACATTAAATTAATAAGTTTTATTACGTATGGTTGCATACTTCAGATTGGATATTACCTTTTTCTACAAATGGTACTTGATGGTATACGGTGAAATACTTATCTGATGTTTTGCTATGTCCATTCCATATGAATTCTAGTAGAAATATTTGGAGGAGAGGGGCCTCCTCGTATTGATGCGATTAGAGTTTTTGTCCGATCTTCTAAAACAGAACAAAAAACTTTAAATTAATGATTGCATTACGTATGGTTACTTAAATCATACTGAGTATTACCTTTTGCTACCAGTGGTACTTAAAGATTACAGTGAAATACTTATATTTTTATTGTGATGTGTCGGTTCTATATGGTACTACTAGAAAATATCCGGAAATGAGGGACCTCTTCTTGATTAGATTTTTTTTTTTTTTTTCTGATCCCTAAAACAGAATAAAACAATAAATTAGTGGTTGCTTTACGTATGGGTTATATAAATCAAGTTGAGTATTACTTTTTTCTACCTGTGGTACTTTAAGATTACAGTGCGATTGGCTAAGATCAAAGTGTAGTAAGGGAGTTTTTTTTCTGATCCCTCTAAAACAGAATAAAAACAATAAATTAGTGGATCCTTTATTATGGAAAAAATAAATCATGTTGAGTATTACTTTTTTCTACCTTTGGTATTTTAAGGTTACTTATCTGTTTATTTGGAATTGTCTATTCTGTATGGTCCTGGTAACAAGAATCTGGAGGTAGTAAGAGAGTAATTGGAGGTGAGGGGCTATATCCAAAGAGGTACGAATGCAAAGGCCGGTGAGAGGCGCAATCAGTAAGAAATACTTTACTATAAATTAGTGTATTCATTTGTTTACGTTTATTGGTTGAAATTGTATATTTACAATCATGATAATATTTTAATGGTTTATACATTAGAACATTAAACTATTCACAATTTCATTAATAAATGAACATTATACAACATTTTTACAAACATGGATAGTGTTCTCCAGCGGGAGGCGATGAAGTGTAATTTCTTCCGCTCGCTCATATACAGCATTGCTATAGTGTCATCTTCGTTTTTTTGCTTAGATTGCGAATTTAATCATCTGTTAATCAAAATTAGCTCTATTATGATTTAAGCCAAACCACACTATAAAAATGTTCATGTAAAAAAATGATGTCCCTTTTTTTTTAAGTATGAATTTTATCCAAAAAAGTTGCAAATAAAAGATGTTCAAGTTAAAATTAACGACAAAGAAAGTCCAATCACATTTTAAGCTGAGACCAACAATAGTTCTGCGGATATATTCGAAGCAAAAGTTGTCAAAAAAAAATCTCTGTTTGCAAAAAGATATTAGTCAGTTTTATTATTGTCTGCTAGTTATTAAAGTTTTGAATTCGAATCTGAAGTCATTTAAAAAATATTTTCTGTGTCTTTGTTATTTGTATTTTGCTGAAAAAAATTGTTTGTATCCAGGTTTTCATCAGTTCTTTTTCCAATTCCAGCTAATAAATGTACTGATGGTTGGATCGGTTTGTTAACATTATTTATAGTAGCTAACATCTCTTCATCATTCAATTGATTCTAATAAAAGTTGTATAATTGCTTTCAGGTGTGTGGCTTCATCTTACTGGGAGGGGTGGACAAATCTAAAATTTGGAATGGTTTAGGGAGTTGTCTCAGAAATGTGCTTTTTTTTCTAAATATCTTTGAAATACTAACACTATTGATTGATTCCGGCACCTTCGGAATTCCATTTATAGTCGGCCGCATTCATCCACTGCCTTTCTGCTGAGTAGTTTAGAATAAAACCGAAATTTTACCCTGTATCAGATTAAAAAGGCCTGAGAGTGACTGCAGTGCTATGCCTCCTGCACGGAGGAGAATAAAGGTATTCCTAAAAGCCATTGACAACTATCATCCAATCAAAACGTGACAACTCTAATATCTAAAACCACAGTACTACGTCCATGTATAGCTCCCAGTTCTTGGTTACATTGTTTTTACTCATAAAGAAAACTAGTCTGAAATTTACAAATTACTACATAAGTGAAAATCGACATCTAATCAATCTGGGTTCTTCTTAGATGACTTATGATACAACTAGGCCACTTTTGCTACCATAAGACCATGTTTCTACTCTTGCTGGACTTGTACTTGACCCCTTCTGTCAAAGAATTATTAAGATCAATACCAAGAATTTTAGTTTTAAACTATGGGCGAATCAAGAATCTTTTAATAATGAATAATATCTGTTTGTATATAGTTACATTCATTCATACTGAATTAACATGATACATCATAAAATTTTAAAACTAATATATTTGAGGAATATGAGCAGTAAATGTTTTCAAACTTAAGCTAAAAGAACTTCAAACCACTTGAGACTTACAGGAATCATTTAAAGCAGAAATGTAACGAGAATCTAAATGTTCTGCCTTATATTTCATTACCTGACAGAAAATACTGGCAGATCAAATTCCGGTTTCAAGCTACGGTTACAGATAGAAACATGTTAATGAGTTCGGTGACAGGTTCACTGAACAGCTGATCGATAAAACGATTGCAACGCTAATTTGTATTACGGCTATTGTTGAAACTGAACCTGGTACACTTAAAAGTAAGTAAGGCGTTATATTTTGCCTCTTACCTTTCGTTAAAGTATACTTACGAATTCTTTTTTTTAAGCTTGTTTGGATTAATACACTTCGCAGCTTTAACCTATAACCCTTGGTTTTCAATTTTTCTATAAGTGCTGCTGAGGTTGTAATATAATGTCTGCTGACGAGAATAACTGGCGAACTCCTCAATTTAGGCAGAGTGTTGTTGCAAAAATGTAAGTCAATTGATATCTATGATTCCAAATAAATCGAATTACATGTTCAATTTTCTTATTTATCCCATTTATGAAAACAACCGAGAGGTTAGGAAAGATGTCTGGTTTGTTTTGATATTGCTTTAAGTGAAGTTAAACAATCTATTCTTATAAGCGTTTTAGGTGTACAAACGTCTATATCATGTTTAATTATGTTTTTCTGTACTTAAGATTTTGTTATCCTACTGTTTCGCCTCCTGGTGTGCTTATATGATTTTTCTTACCGTTTCTCTATCCTCTAATCCATTACTTTTAACAGCATGTTTTAATGCACTGTTTCATTTTTATCTGTTCTATAAAGTTTTTCTTGTTTACTTCAGTGTACCTTATGTTTTTATTCTGTAATGTGAATGTTGTCAGGTTTATGTGTGGGTGTGTGTGTTTGTGTAAATTAATTAAGTAATGGGGTTTTAAATGTCCTAAATACTCTTGCATACAATGTTTTGTGCATTATAACAATAACTCTTTATTGTAGATTTTTTCTAATAACAGCTTATTTGTTCATCAATTTTTTACTTCTTATTTTATTCTCTCAGGAATTTAATTTAACCCTTTATAAATATTAACCTTTTAGTTTTTTTTCTGTTTGTATAGAGATGAAGCCATCCAGAGATCAGGAATGTCAACCGTTAAAAAGGGAAACGAAATGGAAAACCATGTTTTTCAGAAAGCTAAAACAAAGGTAACTGTTGAATGTGAAATATTATTACTAATTATTAGCCCTGGATGTAATACGGTAAAGAATGGTACTATTTTACAAAGTTTACTTCAATATACCTATTTAGTGTAAGATTTAAATACCTCATTGTTGATGGAATGCCAAAAGTAGCCAGTATCAGAATGGCTATTTTTCCAGAATCCAGAACAATTATCATTTTGTTTTTATCACGATGTAGATGTTATGTTTTCATATTATATATATACAATATTTATATATATTTAGGCCTTGATGACTAAGAGGATTCAGACATCACGTTATAAACCGTAAAATTAAAAAAAACATAACCTCTATATTAATGTATGAGGAGAAGATGGTTGGGAGTGCGGTCAAAATGAAATACAAATAAGTTACATCAACTTATTTGTGTTTCATGAGGAGAAGATGGTTGGGGGTGCGGTCAATGAAACACAAATAAGTATGACTAACTTATTTTAATGTGCCGAC
>NW_027106235.1:147355-193091 GCF_000696795.3 Halyomorpha halys | reverse complement strand
TTTTAATAATTGCATTATGATTTTTAAAAATATGTATATCATTACCAAGCTTTTAGTAAAGATGATAGCATATTATCTTTTATTAACTCATATTTTTTCCTCCCAGCTTTTAAAGACTTTCTTTATTTTATAAAATTAAAATTTGCCGAATCAAACAAAGAACAATATTTTTTTATAAATGAGTTAGTAATTCTTTAGGACTTTTCATTAGTTTCTACCACTGCTGATCACATGGATGATTCATTAAAACAAATCAAATAACAATTTTTGATAGTTCAGAGATTATGTTAGTATTTTTCTTTTATGAAATGTCACTCGGTACTTAAGTGGAATTTCTTCTTCCCCCTGCCTCTCTTAAAATTAATATTAATTTGTTATTTCAGTGAGAATTGGGCATAAAATCTTATAAGTTTCTATTTATAAACTCAATATTAATAAATTTGTTGATGAACTTGGTTATGTAACATATTTACCAAACTAAAGGCTAAATGAGTGAATATGATTGACTATTTTGAATTTATATTTGAATACCTGTTGGTTCAGAGAAAAAAAAAGACGACCCAATTAACTTCAATGTGTGATTTATTCATCTTATAGTTTTCTGTTTATTAACATGTATTATTTATACATCTTTTCGGTATTGTTTTTTAACTTTAAAAAGAAATCTTAGGTATTTTCCTTGTTTTCTGAATTTATATGTAAACTCATTTTGTTAGTCTGGGTAAAATTATTTCATTATGTTTATCTTGTAATCTTTTCGCTCCCTCAGAACTTGTTTCTAAAGAAAAAGAGTTCATTGTATATTATTTTTAATGAAAATTTTATTGTGTTTTGTCCAAGATTATTTTTCTATTTAGCATTGCATTATATAATTTTATATTGTTGATTAATAGCACTTAAATAAACAAAATTCCTTTTGTATTTTTCCAATAACAAATGTTTTATTTTGTGAAAAAACAATATTTTATTTAAATATTATTTGCCTAAAAATGTACAAGAACTCAACTTTTATCTGTGAAAAAAAAAAAAGAAAGAAAGAAAAATCAATATATTTTTTTTAAGTTTCTAGAAATAGTTTACAAAACTTAAAAAAACCTTTGTAACTGCTTATAAACAGATCAAAAGAAGGCAGGGGGAGCTATGCCAGGTACTGGCGGTGTACAAGATCCAATTAATGCTCTTCAGAACTTAGCAAGACAAGGTAATTGTATTACCTAATTTTATCGTTAAAGTTTTGGTATGAGTAAATTTACTTTTAAAGTTTTAGTATTTTGTGTTTTTGTAGTATGTTGTTTTTTATTTATTTTTTATTCTGTGTTGATTATAGTTAAGATCCCTCAATAATAACTAACTTTACTGTTGTAAAGGTAAAAAAACAAAGACATGAAACATGAAAATGATTATCCTTGATTAGATTTTTAATTTCTGATACAAATTTTTTTATCAGGATCTGTTGTATAGTAATAAAATTAATTATTAATACTTATTGTTTTAATAATGCAAGTTACATTTGTTAGATTAAAATATAGAAATTTATTATTAGTTTAATAAATGATATTGTGTCTTAATTCTTTTTCATTTTGGAAGATTCTAAATTCTTATTAAATTTATCTGATGAGGTTATGTTAGGCTGGAAATGTATCAGTTTTAAAAAGCGTGACATTGAATTGAGAGGGTCTACCAGTGTGTGGGGTACAGCTTTTCCCTTTTTGTTTCTTACTACTTGAATATTAACTGAATTGCCTTTTATGCATGTTTTAAGTTGTTTCACATGAAATAACACATTTGAATAAGTTTTAAAATTTTATGTGGTCATTAGTAATGGGCAGATATCAATGTTTTATTTTATGTCAATATTTGTTTATTCCCAACTGATTATGCAAATTTTAGACGGCAGGATCTCTTCAGAAGTAGAATTTCGGCAGTCCAGGTTAAAAAAAAAAAAATATTTTTATATGTTCATTGATAATGTCAATTCAATGTCTATTTACCAGAAACTAAAAACGATGGCCTAAAAACATGATTTGGCTTTTATCTTGATCAGTGGCTTAGTATCTTTAGATTTCTTTTTTTATGTTAAGAAATCATCACATATTTATTTATCTTACTTCATTGAAGTGACCAAATAAATCAAAATCTTTGCAAAAGCGTACCTTTATTGATAATTTTCAAAACTTCTATTCTCGCATATGAAATCAGACCTCATGTTTTTACTCTGACAGTGAATAAATTTTATATGGTAACCTTATTTTCAATATCGTTTCCATTAGATTTTTAACTTTTTTGTAATGGGAATTCTTGGTTTTTTTGAAAATTCTTTGTTACAATGTGTAAGTAAAAATAAAAGATTTTTCTCCAAACTAATTTTTTTTTTTTAATTTTAGAATTTAAAACAAAGGTTATATGTTAAAAAATGCTTTAGAAAAAAATATTGATTGAAAATTCTTCATTTCGTAAGCTTTTATTTCTTAATTGGCTTTCTGGTCGAATCTGCATTTCATGTGGTACAACTTAAATTATTGGTCATGATGGTCATTTAGAATTATTGAAATTTTTTGTATGTAGTCACAATTTTTTTTTTTTTTCAAATTGCTACCTTTTCTTTTCTAGCATAGGCAAATTAAGATATTGTTTAAGTATGTTCATTTATTGTTTTAGTCTATAATTTAATTAAACAGAATGTAAAATTAAAAATTGAACACTGCTAAAATATTTTCCAGATAATTAATAATCGATTATTCAACATTTAATACTGATAATTGGTCCTATTTCAACCCTTGATATAACATTTTTGTTACTGTTTGTATTAAAAATGTAAATTTAGTTCTGCAGAAAACTTTTATTTTATAGCATGTTGTTTTGGTTTATTCCTATAAATATGTGAACTGGATATAATTATTTGTTTTTGTAGTTATAGCTTTCTTTCTTTGGTTATTAATAAAACAAATTGATGACTTTTTGAATACTTAAATCTAATTATTACTTTTTAAAACATATTATTAAAAAATACCTGGTAATTTATTCCTATCTCAAAGTGCTGGTGACTGTCATGACCACCATTCATTGTAACTCTTTTCATACAAAAATTAATTTATTATTAGTTTATTTATTTCTTTTTTTAATTTTCATAAATGTCAAAAATTCTGCATTTTTGTTGGCTTTTTTATCTCACTGTTTGCCATATGGCTTTCTTTAATCGATTACCTTAATAACTTTTTACCATATAGTTTTGTAAAAATTATAAGGATTTTAATACACTTATACTTTTGTTAAGGAACTTCTTTGAAACTGTTTATACAAGAAATTTTTATAACACTTCTATTGTAAAGTTTTTATCAAAACTTCTAGATCAGAATTTTTTTAGTAAAAGTGCTTTTATAAACGTTACGGTTAGAACTTTTATATACAAGTTTTTTATTGTATTTTTTTTCTATTGAACAAATAAAATTGAATGAGATGAATATTGAACATTTATCATAAATATTATTATTATAAATCTTTAATTAATGAGCTCATGTATTTATTTAACTTTTCATGGGTGCAGAAAATGAAAATTGTTTTAAGATTGTGCGGTCAAGTATTGGTTTATTTTCGCTTTTCTGATTATTAACATATTAGTACCCTTTTATGTTTTCAGAGATGAAAAAAATGAAAATTCTATCGCTTCTAAGATCACATGCACGCATATCGACTTATTTTAACTTTTCGGATTTCTTCAATATTTAGATTTATTAATATGTTTTCAAAAGTGTATTAGTATATAACCAATGTATGGATTGAGTTGAAAAATCTTAAAATCGATTGTATTTTTGAGTAGGAACCTTTTGAGAACTTATTAAAGCATCCTAATATGTTAAAAATGTAAAAAGATAAAATTAATCGTTATAAAAGTACATGATCTTATAATCAATAACATTTCCTTTTTCTCCACCTCTGAAAAGATATTAAAAAAGGGATCCTAATATGTTAAATATCCGAAAATTTAAAATAAATACCATTGTCATTTTAAACACTTCTAAAGACATATATACTGACCTTTATGTGTTAGAAATCTGAAAAGTGAAAATAAGTCGATACACGAGCAGAACTATCTTAAAATGTACAGCATTTTAATTTTGTACACCTAAAAAAGCATGTAAAGGAACTCTAATCGGCTGAAAAAAATTAATTAAATCAATATGCGAGCTGGAATATGTGAAAAGAGTTATATGTGAGAATTTATGTATAAAATGTTCTAGGAAGACTTCTATAGTTATCAGAACATATATATCCAAAATTTAGTCCACGAGATATATAAGAGAATTTTGTGACAAAGTTCTTTTGGTATATGTTCTAAGGAATTTTTTATTTAAAAAGATCCTGTTTCGTTAAACAGTTAAATTGAAACTTTTTTTAAAATATGAATAATTCCTTACAACTATGTGTATTTGTTATTAATTTTACTGTTCTATAAATAATTGTTGGGAGCGCAGTGGCACTGTGGTAAGGTATGATGCTAATAACTCCAGGGACTCAGTTTGGATCTGGCTGGGCAAAAAATTGTTATACATTACATTGTAGCCGTGAGTCCAACCCTGTTATATTTGGAGTCCTTCTGGGATCCATCCAGCTTCATAAATTGGGTACCCTTAATTGGGAAAAATCTGGTGGTCAAGTGTGATTCTGACCAAATCACCTCCTTACTCAACCCTTGGTCTAGTAACAATACTTCCTTACAACGTACTTCCATAATCCTTCATGGGTTTAGCGGTACAGATTTCAATTTCATTTCAATAAATAATTGTTGACTCATTGAATTTTTAATTATGTTCTAAAAAGGTAGAGGTTCTCATTTTGACATGTATATTATAATGATATTTAATAATTAGTAAAAATAAAATATATTTGTTGTCCTTCCATGATAATTTTTTTTTTTATCTTCCATACTAGACATAATGGACTTAATTGGTAAAACAGACAAAATTGACAACATTATTATTCTTTGGGTACTGATGTAGATGACAGGCAACTATGAGTGCTGTCAGTGGCGTATAATATTATATTAAATATGCATGATATAAATAAAATGTGTATTTGTTATTTTATATAACTTTTCTTATCATTTCTATATTTAATTGTTTGCTTGGTTACTTGTATTGTGGTTTTTGTGAATTTGACTCTTTTCTATGTCTTCTTTCATCTATTTTAACTGTTCCAGACAGAATCAATAATATCAGTTGCCTGAAAAATGATTTTAAAAAATCCAAGGATGTTATATTATACTTATTTCATTTCTATTGTGTTTTGTTTTTTGGGAAATTAACTCTTCAGTAAATTTGCGTTTAGAAAACTTTTTTTTTTTTAACCCAAAAGAAAGAACAAAAAAGCACTATGTTATGATTTTGTCTGGGGTAGACGAAATAATCCATAGTGGACAAAATCAAATTACTGATGCACTGCTGCTATCTAAAGTATCCGATTTTGTGCATCTGGGACAAAATCCTATTTAAAAAAAAAAAAAAAGGAATAAGAAGCCACAAACTCTGTTTAACTGTTCAAGAGATAATATTTGTTTATATATATAATATAGCATAATTTGTTTTAATTAAAAACATTAAAAAAGTATTATTTATCCTTCTACATCCGTATTGTACTGATATTTGGTCTCCATTAGAATTATGTAGTAATTAAAGTTCATGTAACTTAGATCAATGAGAATAATGTAGATAATAAAATGTGTTTAGTTAATGAAAGAAGAAAATATGTTGTGGGTTTGGAAATTATAACATTAAATATTTTAGTTGTAATACTAAAATAAGGTTGTAATTATAGAAAGTTTCTGTTATGCGCAATGTGCAGAGGTGCTCATTGATTGCATTAAACTCTATGACATGCTGCCTCTTCCATCCTTAAGTAATGATGCCAACCACGAAGGTGTAGTTTTTAGGGTGACATTTGTGATGTATTGAGTTTTCATGTGTTGTGAAAATTTGGGGTTCTACTTTTTATTACTGTCATTTATAGTCTCTAAAAACTCATGATAGACTCCTCAAAACATATTTCATTATATTTATAATTAAAGGACTTACACCATTTTGTATTCTCAACATCATTATAATGAACTGGAATCTGGGAGACATGATAAACCATTTGTATGTATTTATTTGTTTTTCTATTAAAAATAAGGCCAAGCCTCTGGGTGTAGTATTTTTTTCTGAAAAATGCGAATGGTAGTTTCTGAAATAATTTTTTCCAGAATTATGAAAGGTAAATAGGTTGTATGAGTTCAAAATATCTATTAATTTAACAATAAAAACATTGTTTTCAATAAAAATAGTAATAAAGCATAAGATATTCCATCTCCCATTGTGAATGGAAACAAATATAACACCCTGTCACCGCACAAACAATACCAGGAAATTTTAGTGATTTTTTTTACCAGTTTCTACTTTTGGTTTACTGGTAAATTTTTTGATCTGCTGAAATATTAGATGAAAGTGAAACATTTATTTATTATTGTAAAGCCCTAAGATAAATCTCCTTCTTCGTGAATCTTCATTGATTATTGAGTCATTACTTACAGGGAGTGGCAATCAGATGCTTGGCGGTCTTCCTCCTCCTGGACTTGGGCCACAACAGGCAGCTACACCTTCAAATCCACGTGAGCTCACTTTATTACACTATTGTCACTATTTTACTTATTTATCTTATATAGCAAGTTAGTCTATGATTATTAACGTTATTACATTAAAGTACCTTAGAACATCATTTGTTATGGATTATTTTTTTACAGAGGTTTATTTATAATGTTGTTAAGTTAGTAATCATTTGTAAATAAACAGTTTATCTAGATATTACGCACTTGTTATTTCATTTTAAACTCTGGTCTGCCTTAATTTGTAATTTATATAAGCAAAATTTTCAAATTGTTTAAAAGAATGAGCTCTTATTAATATCATAATCTGACTGTTCTCTCTGATTTAATGTTCAAGTATAACCACCTTTTATTAATTGGCAAAACATTATTGCAAAGTCAGGAATTGCTCCTTATTAATTTTCAGAATATAGATTTGAACAAAAAAGCTGTTAGACTTTCTTCTGTAAATAGAAATCTCTATGACGCTTAAACACAACAGTTCCAAAAAAAAAAAAAAATTGATGGATTTATTAATGTAATTAAGTAAAAAAGAAATGATTCATAACACCAGCTAAAACTGTTTACTTATTTTGTACAAAGTTTTCCTTTGTTCTAAGTTGGCAACTCTTGTATAAATGTTTATAACCTATAACCAACTTAGCTACATACTAAACCTTAGGAGACAATCACATCATGTATGTTTGATAATTCTAATAATAAAGTTATTAACCAATTTTTTACTTATCTATAATTATTGTGTTATTTATTAATTTATTTCACTAAATTCAGTGTTGCAGAATATGAATGCTAGGCCAGTTCTGCAGCAAAAATTGCAACCAAGTATGCAGGTATTGTATTTGTATTACATTATATGTATCTTTTCTTTCCCTATACAATGTTTTCAAAAATATATTTTAGATCAATTTTATGAAAAGTCATTTACCTTAGTTAAAATTTAGTGAAGCTGTAATTGTATTCAGTTTACATATCTCTTATAAAATATGTTTTACCAATCTAACTTATTTCTAAAGATGTAATAATGTTGTTTATAGCCTGCTCCAGTAATGATTGGTGGAGGCTCTCCTCTTGTACCCAGAAAAACTGAACCAGGCGCATATAGGCCTCCATTTATGAGGCAGAGTCCTACTCCGCCCCAGTCATCTCCTGTATCTTTAGCTCCTCAAAGGTAAATTCATTCTATAGACTCATTTGTTCTTCCAAGTTCAGCTTGATTTGAAATTGTTAAAAACAAAAAAAGATTAATTTTTGAACTAAAACTACTCACATACAAGAAGATGGTCAGGGTTGCAGTCAAAAAGAACAAACAGTTTATAACTATTTAATGTCCGACATTAAATAGTTATAAACTATTTTTTCTTTTTGACTGCAACCCTGACCATCTTATATTTAAGTTTTGCGGTCAACTATATATATATATATATATATATATATATATAACTATTTACCATTTAATGACATTAGTAGAAGATGGTTATGGATGGTAGAAGATGGTTAACTGTAGTACTTCAGTATATGCAAAATCACGATATGTCATATGATGTATTATATTAAAAAATTGGTATTGCAGATCATTATTTCTCAGTCCATTATTGACTTATTGATCTTCCTCTAGCTTAATGAATGATGTTTCACACTCTTGCTTACAGTATTATAGTTGTGAAACCAGTATTTGAATTTGTTTTCTTCAGAAGCTTTATTGTAAAGTAAATTTTAGTAATTTAAATTATAAAATGTTTACTTTAAGACAGTGGATTTTCTCATTTATGATAATATTATTTGTGTCTATGGGTAAGACTACATTGGCTTATTGTGCAATACTTTTTCACTACTTTTTATGGCTGTAGCAACTATTTAATGAACTGTTGTTGAATAGTGGCATGGTTTCATCCCCTGCTGTTGCCCTTGCGCCCTCCCCCGGTGGAATAGGCGCTGGTCTTCGTGCCAGCCTTGCTTCTTCTCCTCAGCTGAATACACCAGGCCAACAGCCAGCAGTATCTCCATGCACAGTTCAAGAAGAAGTTGCATACAGAGAAAAAATTAGACATCTTAGCAAATATATTGATCCTCTAAGACGAATGATAGCGAGGGTTGGGAATGATGGTAAACAATTCAAATTTTATAAAAGAATAATGTAATTTAGCTTCAGTTAATATTATTTATTTGCTCCTAATATTCTTTACAGATCTTGAAAAAGTCAGTAAAATGAAATCACTTCTTGATATACTGACCAATGGTAAAAGAATGCCTCTGGAAACTCTGCTGAAGTGTGAAATCGTTCTTGAGAAGGTCGATCTTATTAAAAGGGTAAAAGCTCAATTTTAGTTAACATAATTATTTTTCTTGTTTTGTATTTGTATTTTATATGTTAAATTCATTATATATTAATGTCACCATTCCAATGAAACAATTGCAAAGTGGAATTAGTTTTCCATTATTGTTATAAGAAATAGGTTGTATATAGAAAATTTTATGATAAGCACTTGCTGCATCACTACACTGAATTCTCTTTGCTGTAGCTTTTATACTCTCATGCATCAGATTGTCTACAGTAAAATGATTTAGTTTATGTCATATTAATATTTTACTGTTGTTTCATTGTTCTATGTAGGTCAAAATATATGATACGTAATTGTATGCAGTCACATATGATCATTTTTTATTGTATTTATTAAAGTATTACTTTTAGGCCAGCATCCTTCCATCCTCATTGCATATGCCCAAACCCCTTTAGCCTTTTTGTGTTTGAAATATATGTTATATATCATGTTTATATACAAATGTATGCAAACTGATGTTACCCAAAGAAAAAATACTAAAACTCTGGAAAGAACATTTCCAGAATTTTCTGAACCAAGGAAAACCCACAATGGACAAAGACATGGACCATGTTATGAATCTCTTTACTCACAAGAGGTTGAAAAACTGGATACCCTGGATGTGTAAATACAAGGAGTATAGACCTTGAAAAGGCAGGGTTTTTTTTTTTCTGGAAAAAGTCAGGTAATCCAAGGAAAACTTAAAAATCTGTCACTGAATAGAACCTCTGATATAAAATCTTTTTTAAATTAGTTTTTCTTGGTAAATCATTCATTGAAAATATCTCTTCCTATTAGTAGCCATTTGAAAAACCTATTTCAAATGGTTTAAAAAAACAAATTTTATTATTATTTATATTTGAAGATGATTTGGTTTACTATGCTGCAATGTAGAATTACCTTACTTAAACATTTTTTAAATTATTGCTTTCTATTCAACAAAAAATATGACACGTATAAAAATACTAAATATCAATTTTCTGTTTTCCTGTTGAGAAATGGGCTACTGACTTCACAAACTTTTTTGAGATCTTCTTTAACCTCCTTAAATATTGGTAAACACTTATATGATTATGTATGTAAGAATATAAATCTATACCTTCTTTTAGAGATATCTTGTTTCAACCATCATTTTGAAGGATACCTGTATATTTTTTTCTCACTTCAAGAACTCTTTTGAGATGTAATTAACTCTTAAATTAGCGAACTTAAACTTCATTAATGAGTTTTTAATTCAGTATATAAGCCTCAGAGCTAATTATTGAGATACACAATTGCTACTGAAGACAAGCTTTTTTTCCTATTTCGAAGCGTATTACTAGAAGCAGGACATTTCAAATTTTTATATGTATATTTAGGCCAAATCAAAATATAGAGTTCTTAATGAACGAAAAATTTGATGCTAAAAAACCATTCTAATGTAGAATAGCCGTTTCCAAGGCATATGCGTTTGGAAATCAAATTTTTGTTACAAATATTTGTTAACTCAATGTTAATTTTTAAACATAGTTGTTAACTATTCTTGTTCTCTTTTGACCGCATCCCTGACCATCTTCTTCATAATTTGAAATTATACAGTCATTATTTATATCTATATTAATTTTCTTTAATTTCTGAATATGAAAGATTTCACTTAGAATCACCATTTTGGAGTTATAAATAAAAATTTTTGCTAGGCCTAAAAATTTATCTCTGTTTAATTTACAACTTATAGAACCTATGACAAGACATCATAGGACCAAAGTTTTATTTCTTTGTGATTTCGATAGGTGTGATTCTAAATGCAGAGTCCTGCTACTAGCAGAAGCATCTGAAGCCTTTGAAGTTGAAAGAGGTCTTCGAGAGAGTAATGGACTCTCGTCAATGCTATTTAACTTAGCCCTTTGAGAAAGTAATAAGAACATCATGTATAAATGGCAGAGTTGTTACAAGAGAGAAATGCTTTATTTAACCATACTGCCCAAATACATTTGCTATAATACACAGCATTCAAATCAATCCATGATCAGACATGTATACGCTGCATATATTTACTTGATATAACAACAAGAAAAAAAATTTGTTTTCTACCTTTTCAAATCCTTATTACAATAAAATCCTTACATAAGCAGAAGATATTGTGGTCCTCAGAACCCTTCAGGAGGGTATGGAGATACTTGCTAAGACTCTGATAGAAGCAGTGCCAATTGGCTTAGAAATGAATGTAGATAAAACAATATATGTAAGTAACCTGAATAATCCATGATAATGCTGAATCCAACCTGATAACAGAATCTAGGTGAATGGCAAATCATTGGCGAAAGGAGACAGTTTCAAATACCTTCACACCTTACTCCGCCAAGCAGTGAAATTAAGAAATAAGCTCAATGAATGATGAACTGACTGAGATTGCTGCTGTCTCAGCCCCCTCCTGTTTATTGCATTTTTTAATTCAGACATAATTTGTATTCATGGCTAAGTCATAAGATATGTTTAGACTGCCATTGGATTTTTTTATGGTTCCCTTGTTTTTCAGAGACAAATCACTGCTATTCTGTCGGAACTTCCTTCCCATCTATATCTTAATTTATTCATTGATTGGTGTATATATTGACGTGAGCTTGATATGATTGAAATTTAAAAATTTCCATATGATATTAAAAAATCTTAAAGATATGTGTTCTGCATCATCATTCTTTGACTAAGATATTTTATCCATTCTGCCATAATTATATAATGTTCTCTAATCCTTTTGAGTGTTGTATTCCAATAAAAATGTCCAGCCTCAAAAATATGTATATAAGGGTTCACTATTTAAATTTAATTTAGATTTTATTATTTAAACTCAATTATAGAGTAAGCCATATTACTTAGAAATTGATATGACTAATATTTTTATTGAAAAATTGTATGGATGCACCATTTATAGTATATTGAATATAGTCAAAATTTTTATGTTTTATTATTTTCAGAGTGATATGGGTGGAGCACGTGAGCAACACCCTCTTATTGAAGCACTCCGGAATCATCTCCAGTCTCCCGTCATTAACCATACTCTACAGAGGACATTTGGGCCTTGCATAGAAGCATTATTTGGTTCAGATATCAGGTTACCTTTCAATATTATGTAAATCTAACTTGTAATTATGATTATTCAACTTGTGTTTTAATTTATTTTAATATTTTTAGAAGCAATGTTCCTCCAATTAAAAGGAAGCGGACTGAAGAATTTCCAGATGATATTCCTGAAGTTCTCCAGGGAGAAATAGCTCGATTAGATCAGCGTTTTAAGGTTTCTAATTATTTGATTATTATTTATTATTATAAAAACTATTTTCATAGAGTGTATAGCAACTGATCTTGGGCCATGTTTGCACTGTTTCCTAGTCCAGGTGCAATAGTGAAAAAATGTCAATTTTTCTATGTACATCCTAATTTGAATTTTCACTAGTGATCATTTAGAGAAAAATAGTAGAAACAAATTTATATTTATATTTTAGTAAAAAATATATAGTAAAAATATAAAAAGGATATAGCATATGGTAAAAAAAAATCATGAACTATTGAAAAGTAATTTTTTTTTACAATCTTTAAGATGAAAATATAATAGGATTTTTAAAATGTTTTACATGTTCATGATTTCTCCAATAAGTTATCATTATTTTTGCATGAAATTTCAATTGATAACTGCCATAAGAAAGAGTCACAATTTATGCCATAAAAGTGAATTCTTAAATAGTATTAAAATGGTCGTCATTTTCACAGTTTTAAATTTTTTTTTTCTGAAAAGATGTAGAAAGGAACATTAATCCTCCATTGCTATTGGTCTTGTTATACTCACATCATGATAATTCAACGGAATCCTTTGATATTATTCATATTCCTTTTATAGGCTGGAATCGAATGCTTTCAGTTTCTCTTCTACTAATTGGATTAGCCAGTTTTCCGAGATAATTCGTATAATTATTTAGGACAAGAGGACTAAGTTATTGGTTCCTCACCTTAAAACATACTCTCTTGGAATCATTTCTATGATAATTGTCTCAAAGAAACAAATATCTTTTCTTGATTCTGATAAGAATTATATTCTTGAAGTTTTACTTCAACATTTTGCTGAAAATATTATTATTAATAAATTGCTTTAAAGTTATTAATCCTTTGTTTATCATATTATATTTCCAGGTGAGCCTAGATGGGCGTGTAAGTGGTGGTGTACAATTGGTCTGTTGGCTTGATGATAAACACCTGCCTTGCGTGCCACCCATCTCTCTTTCGGTTCCTGAAGATTATCCTGCTACTCCTCCTAGGTGTCATCTCTCAGAAGCATCAGCTACACCATTCTTAACTCGATTAGAATCTGCCTTAGCATCAAGAATCTCTAAGCTGCCTGCAAAATTCACAATTTCACAGTTGCTTGATACATGGGAAATGAGTGTTAGGCAAGCTTGTGCTCCTCTTCCCCAGGCTCCTTCCTCTACAGCGCCTACTTCGATTTTGTTAGGACTGTAGATATTAATATTAAGAGGAGAGTATAAGTTATAATTATGTGAATATGTATATAGTATTATACAAATGAATAAATTTTATTGTAATATATTTTCTTATAACTTATAAAAAGGCTAAATTTTATAGTATAATCTATATCTGTTGGTTTTTCGTTATATTGTATAAGTATAAATCAATGACTAAAATTTATAAAAGTTATTTCCAACATATTAAATAATTGTTTTGTGAATCTGTACATGGCTTATTCAATAAGAAACCATGTAATTCCAGAGTTTTTTGGCCCGATAGTAAACTAATTTCAGAAACCTGATTAATATTGATAAAGTATAATGTATATTCTTCATTAATTGAAATAGTTATAACAAATGAAGCTTATTGCTTTATAGTGAGCATTGTTCCACTGTGCGCTCTATTTTAGGTTGTATTTACAATTTATTTGTTTATGGTCAAAGATATTTTATTGTTGTAATATCATAATTATTCTTAACTATTTTGACCTAAATTGGTAAGGTCAAATCCTATAGCTCTATTTCCAAGAAAATAAAGAACTGTTTTTTTTTTGTTTTTTTTTCAATTTTGACAGGGGTATCTAATGTTTTTTTTGTATGAAGTAAACTTAAATCTCAATTTCAAAAGAAGTGGTATTGAGTGTTTAGTTGTTTGATATGTCTGTCTTTTTTTGTTTTTTAATTATATAAGTACATATGTTTTCATTCATATTTGAAGGGTGTAGGTATAAAATATTGAATTTGAAAAACAAGAGAAAACCTCATTTTAATGTTTAAACTAGATTGTAAAAATTAGTTTTTGAAGATTAAATTCCTCTTGATTTTCAACAATATGGTTGAAAAATTATCAGTAATATAAAACGATTCAAGGTAGTGATGAGTTTATTATGGATCACTAAGCAGTTGATGACCCAGAAGCAGCAGTAAATGGGCTCCCATTATTTGGAATTGGTCCACATTAGATGGTTTTAGATGTTGAAAACAGTTCTTAGTAAGCATTGCTGGCAATGATAGCCCAATGCTTTTGGTTTGTCACCCGTATTCACATCGAGGGTATATTCACCTCACTTATCTGTAAAATAGCTCCTATGGTAGATAGTAAAAGCTTTACCTACAATTTTTTATAATTTGATTTTTTTTTTTTTTAAATTATCAGAAGCACTGGAATTATAATGCTCTATGTATAATAGTTTAATTGTAAACCTTAGAGATCTGATCATATATTATAATTGAATTTTTGAGACCTAAACAATTCTCAGTGGCTGCTTCAGCTATTATGTTTTCTCTCTTTTAAGAAGTTGATTATTTATAAATAGATCTATATAAAATGTTAATAACCATATTTGTTAATCTTTGTATCTATCAGTTTTAAGTATTAGACCCGGGCCATGTTCCCCAAACATATTTATTTTTCAGTAGATTAAGTATAAATAAAATACTTTATCATTTAAAAATCATTAATTTTGGTTGTTATAAACTTCATTTAACATGAATCATTCAATCTTCCTGCTTCATTTATTTTTTATAATTAAAATATAGAACAATCTACTTGTGAATCAATTTTCTATATATTAAAGAGATTCAAGGTATTAAGAATTTCAGAATATAAGATTTTTTTTTAAAATAATTTAAATAACCTATACTGACAAATACTGCTTTGAAATGGTAACTTTGTTAATTTTATCATTTGTACAGCTCAACTATTATAAGGTTATTACAAATTCCATATTGTATTTCATTCTCAAGATAGAAAATAGCAAAACTGAATTTTTAAAAGCTTTTCTCTTGGTACTTGCACTACCATGATTACCATTATTTATGTCATAACTAATACCATTAAACAACAGTAGGTACTTATAACAGAATTCGAATAAGGTACAGGTCCTTAATTCAACATTATCTGGATTGTATTTGTTTTATTCTCCACGTGGCAGAGACTGCTCTAGTCATTTCCCTTTTAGTTGGCTAAATTGAAACTGGTTAACTTAAGCAGAAGACAAAATTGCAATAGGATTTAACCTAGAATATCCCCAGCTATATAAAAGAATTGTCCTCAGGAATTATATCTTGACTGCTCAGACCAGATGATAAAAATAATATATTTGATATGTATAAATGAATCAAGACTGAACTCATAAGTAGGATTGCTTTATGACAGATTAAGTTTTATTGTTCAAAAGTGGTATAATTAAATAGATAATTTATAATTTTACTAATCAATAAGTACCTATTTGAATGCTTATTACTATTTAAATTTTAAATAAGTTGATTTTAATTAGTAAGATGTTTATTTCTGTTGATGTGATAACTGGGAGTTGTTTAGAATATACATGCTTCTAAATTCTCAACTCTATGAAATGCGAAGTTTGGGAGCTACTGTAAAAGTAACCGAACAGGCAGTTTATGACCTTGAAGGGATACTACTTTCAATTACAAAACTGGCACTGTTCCAGACTTCAATGGTTGCATTATGCTGCATGATATTGTCGGATTACTAAATGTGTTTGATAAAAAAATATCGGACTATCAAGAGTATGTTGAATATCTAAAGAAAGCAATTATTATTCATTTAAAATTTATATACAAGATAGCTTAGAAAAAGTTTTGATAAAAGCAAATGCATCTTTGAATTATCCATTTTAAAGATCTTTAAAACTAAAAATATGTAATTTTATACTTTTGAATTTTTCTTCAGCAGTGTCTTGTAAGAACATGTTCCCAATACACTGAAGTGAGATGAGGGTGTTCAAGTATAATATTAATTCATCATGGCACATGGCAGCCCCCATGTGGACTTTTCATGTATCATATTGAAGTATCCTGAGGTAATTCCTCAATAGTTTTTGATTTTATAAATTGAAGTCATTGTGATCTTGTTGTGGAATTTAGGTAGGGTTTTATAAATAAAAACAAAGAGTGTGTTTTCATTAATAGACGCCAGAGAGATTGTGTTCCCAGCAGTGTCAGTGTCGCCATTTACTGTTTTATTTACAATTCAAATAATAAAACTTATTTTCTACTATTTCCTTCCTAAAATATGTTATATTATTCCTTTACTTATTTTTTTCTTTTTATTGCACATACTCCAATTACACCTACATTAATTTAATTTAGTTACTTCAAGTCCTAGGTTCAAACATCCCCAACCGGTCTTCTGTCCTTTTGTGGATGATTTGGACCTCTCCTTTTACGACTGCATCCAGATTATTCTCAGTCAGGATTATAATATTCACCGAAATCTCCTCTAATGTCATTATGAACATTTCGTTCAACAGGAGGTTTAGCAATATTTGTTGTACTACTAAATCCCTTTTTCGTTCTAGGTCTTTTCTTCTTCTTAGCTCTAGTATATTTATCAATTCTTGCTTCACAATCCATATTGTTTTCACCAACATCCCAATCAGAGTTATGAGCATTTAATCTAAGGTGTTCTTCATCTTCGGTGTAGAAATCTTCAATAAAGTATTTTTCATCTTTTGGTCAAATTTTTCTGTGCTAATATTTTATATTACTTCATCAACATCAACTGCATACTCTTTGATAAACACAGATGTTTCATTTTCAATAGAATCAGGGAAAAGCTTAATATTTTGACCACAATAATCTATACCTGAGATTGCATCGACTATTTTGTCATCATTAGACATTTGTTGTTGATCTGGTGTCTCTTGTTTTATCAGTATAGGAACTTTGTTTTCAGTCTTCATCAATTTCTTCCATGCTTCCTTCCTGGGAAAAGATGACATCATTTTCCTTTTCAAATTCTTTTGTTTCATCAGATCCTTCCTTAACCAAATACCTATTACCACTATTAATAGCACATAAGCCAAATTCTGTGGCCAAGGATGCTCCATGCTGTCTTCTTCTTGAGGCTTCTGTGTATTAGAGGGTCCATTTCTATTGGGTTTTCTATTATTTTCTTTGTTAAACCAGCACTCATTTTTAGGTGATCTGGTTTTTGGTAAATAAAGCAAACTTTTGGTCTTAAGTTTAACCTTTCATGAAATGTTTTTAATGCTAGTTCCTTTCTATTGGTGGTGTTCCTCCTTTCAAACTATAAAAGCATTTGCCTTAACTCAGTGAATTTAATATTACTGTTTACCAAAACAGCATTAACACCTGGGTCATAATAGGGCGGTAAGCCTTCTATAATGTACCTCACTGATTTTCTATCTGTCAAAGATTTACCTAGTTGAGCTATCTCCTGGACTAAACACTGAAACCTTGTAAGGTTTGTCTAATGTTTCACTACTTTTTTTCTCAAGTTTAGTAAGATCAAACATCAAATCAATCACTTTCTTCTCTGGAATGCCCTCAAACCTTTCTCTTAATTTTTCCCAAACCTTTTTCGCACTTTTTTTACCTCTAATCAACGCCAATATATTGTCACGTCACTAAACGTTAAAATAATAGTAGCGAGTACCTGTTTGTTTTTCTTAGTCCAAGCTACATCTTCTCCAGTTGGCAGGTCTTTTTCTATAATTTCTTCCTATAAGTCCTTTGCTTCTAAGTACGCTTCAAACTTAATCGACCAGATCCTGTAATTATCTGCACCAAGCTTTTCAATTCTAAATACTGTGGTGTCCATCGTCTTTTGTGTTTTGATTCCAGCGGTTAGTCCTAAATAAAATCACAATGCTTACATATACGTGAATTACTCTCATCACTTAAGCTTTTACGTACTAAACCATGCTCTGCAACCAATTTGTTATGAAATTTAGGGAGGGTTTTATAAATAAGACAAATAGTGTATGTTTCTGGTAATAGACACCACGACCGACTGTGCTAAGAACAAACATGCGTTTCTTTGTTCCCATTAGTGTTATAGGGTTGCCATCTACTGTTTTATTAATGAAACTTATTTTCTACAACAGAACTCAGTTAAACAACTTCTTGCTTGTTTTTAACCTATACCAATGCTCTTATAATTTTTATTTTTAAAACTGGGTCACCAATAATCTAATATATAATATTTTGTTATGTCAAGTCTTTCTCACAAGTATGGAAATAAAATAACTGCTAATCTGAGAATAAATAAAAGTGATGCCACACAGGTATGGAAAGGGATTATAATAAAGTTTAAGTAAAAAATAAAACAAATAAAGTTTTCTTATCAAAATTTATTTAAAAATTATGCTTCAGCTCGAACAGTTATTGTTGGTTAAAAATAACAAGGTACATTGATTAACAAGTTATTTCAGATTTTTCAAATCAAAACATAACAAAGTCTTTATTCACTCTTTCTTTTCTTGTGACGATTTCATAGTGAAATTTCTTATTTGGGTTTCCCTTTGAAGCTAGAATTACCTTTAGATTTCTTTGCTGGAGTCTTTTTTTTGTCTTCAGCCTGAAAAGGAGGAAAAACATTAAATTATTGAAAAATAGGAAATAAAACTATATGAAACAAAATTAAAAAAAAAAAAAAAGGGTGAGCAGGAGATCTGTCATATTTTTCCTGATTAAAAAATACATGAAAAATGATTTGATTGACCCATTAATGCTAACTGTTCCACAGAACAATGTTAGGACCTACTGGTCTAAGGTATGGATAACGAAATACTCACACTTTACTGCAACCAAAAATCTTACTTACCCTGTCTAGTCACTGTTACTAAGCATTATCCTAAACTAAAATTTTAATTATCTTTTTTATATTTAATATTTCTACTGTCTCTCAAATAGTTTTAAGAATGAAAATAAACAAGTGACATCTTTGCAGGACAAATCTCCAGAAAAGGATTATTCTTGCTATCACTCTTTTGGCAGCTTTATTTCCTTTATGGAAAGATAAAGAATAGATAATTAAAATTCACTTAATATGTCTTAGGAATTTCAAAGTAAAAACATTTGGGACACTAAATGGAACAAGTTTAGGATAATGCTTAGTAACAGTGACTAGACAGGGTAAGTAAGATGTTTGGTTGCAGTAAAGTGTGGGTATTTCGTTATCCATACCTTAGACCAGTAGGTCCTAACATTGTTCTGTGGAACAGTTAGCATTAATGGGTCAATAAAATCTAAAACCTCCATGTTACGATAAAACCTAAGTAACATGAATATGACTAATATTAAAAATCAAAACGCAAAAAAGCATAATTTCTACATATATGATTGAAAACAATTACAATACTATATGCGATAACAAAAAATACATTGGTGCCAAACAAAGCGTTCTGGATTTTTTTTTTGGAAAGGAATAAGCTTGGTAACCTTAATAGATTTATATTGGATAAAATTTCCTAGGTAGTTCCACTTGACCTATAGACCAAAAAATAGGTAGCGCTTGAGGAGAGGTCATTTAGGGAATAACTTACATCATAACTAACAAAGAACCAACAGTAAACTAATTCGGTCGGTTTCGGCAAGTTATTTGGATAAAACTATTTAATAGTAATGAGCCTGTAAAGATTCTTAAAACTAAATTTATGTAATGCATCATGTACAAATCGTAAACATAAATCCTAGATTAAAATAGGAATAGACATCTTTATTGATCTGAGCAATAATTACCTTTCTTTTAGCTGGTGTTGTTGACAAAACTTTGAAAAATCCATCTAATCTCCCTTGTGTTGAACCTCCCTTGGCTTTAGCCAATTTCTTTGCACCATTCCTAACCCTATCTTCACTGAAGTTTCTATCGCCACAGAGGTATTCAACAAGACCATCTTCATCTGGTTCTCCCCATTTCAACTAGAAATTATAATGTTATGTCACAAACATATAATAGAAATAAACCATTTATTTACATTAATTATACAACAAACTGGAAATAATTCTTTAATAACAATAGTATATAAAACATTTAAGTTAATTTATTTAATTTAGACTAGTCCTCATCCCTGTATTGATATATTTTTTTTTTTATATTAGTTAAATTTTACGAAGCCAAAGGGTCTTCTATAGTAGTTTATTTCTTAATAGTTTTCTGTACACAGACTAAGATATTATCCCTAAAAATGAACATTTAATTTGCCAATATGTGATCAGACATGTTATTACATATAAGATCAATATTAAATATACCAACAAGTTGGATATACTTAAATTTATTTGAAATTCTATAATTTTTCTTATGTGAATCATTCCATTCAAAGTGGTCAAAAAATGGTTGTTCAACTACCTGAGAAACATTCATACTTTGTGGAGAGTTCCTTGATGTTTTGGTAATTTGAAAAAAATTTATCAGTTAATTTTTTTTTTTTTAGTTTTTCAGACAACAGTTCACATATGCATGCATTTTCTAAATTCCTCAGCACTGGATTGTCTTAGGCCTTTCAACTAAACTGCATTGTGTTCAGCATATTTTGGCCAACAAATCACATAACTTTTTATTATCCACCTAACACATTTCTGCTTAAGTATAACATGCTGAGAAAGTAAACCAATGAAAATGAACAAAATTCAATTTTTGCAGGATAAATTCATAAAAAAAGAAACAATTTGTAATCCCTATTTTTTTTTTCTTATAAGCGAATTTGTACGCTTACTTTTTACAAACTATCAGCAATGAATAATTGATCCTTTCAAAACTAGGTCCTCATAATTTTTTTTTTTTAAAGTTCCAGCAGAAATATTTCTTTCGAATAACTGGTTAAAAACCTGAAAATTCAAAACATTAAATGTCTCTATAGAATAAAACTTCTTTAAATTTCAATTTTAGGATACAACTCTAAATAGGTCTAAAAAATTGTTAATTAGGGAGAAAAGATGCCAATTTTCCATCGAGAATTTATCTATTGAGGAACCGTTTAAAAAATTTGGGATGATACTCCAGGAATCAACTGAATTCCAAATGAATACACATCATCTTTTCATTGACTTTAAGAGCACTTATAACAAGAGTCCTAAGATAAGGAATTAGAATTAGATAAAGAATTGTGGGAACTCAGTATCTCACCAAAATTGATATGCAAGATCAAAATTACAATGGAAGGCGTCAGAAAGAAAGGTAAAGTACAGTAAAAATTGTCGCAAGTATTTTTCTTACAAACAGAACAGGCCAAGACACCCTAGTGTGTTTTGGCTAAACATTGCTCATAAAAAAGTAGCAAGGAGCTCTGGCATACAAATGATAGAGAACATCTACGATAGACTCATTCAACTTCCCTTTGCAGATGCTGTTGACATAGTCATTCACTCAGTCCCTGTAATTAAGAGGGTATTCCAAAATCTTATGGAATCCGCTATAACTATAAAGAAAGAGAAGACAAAGTACATGAAAGCTGGAAACAGTGATGAGAATGTGACAAAAGAATCTTTAGTAACAGGTCCGTTTAGTTTCCCGAGTGTAGATCAGCTTAAGTACTTTGGGTCTATTGTTTGCTCCACAAATAAGATTGGAATCACCATATTCCACCAGGTTGACATTACCAGAAAAAGACTGATGATGGCCAACAGAAACTATTTTGGCTTAATGAAGTATCTCAGTAAGCCCCTTTATCTCTTGACAGATCTTTGAACCCTAAGCTTGCTGTAACCGAAAGTAGCTGCCAGCATTATTTGAATCATTAGTTCTAAAATTTAAGAATCATTTTTCTCCAAAAAACACTCAAATCCTATTTGAACTGACTTGAGAAGATTTTTGGAAATAAATTATTTATATATCATGTATTTCACGTATATAATAAGTATATATCAATGCTCACATAGTGTTGAAAAAGTCTTTGTGTACTTCACTGGTTAACATTAGGAAATACAACATTTTAGTCTTAACTATTCTTATAAAGTAAAGACATTTTACACAGGAAAACAAACAAGCTCCACAATTTAAAGTGGAATAACATTGTACGATAATATACTGAAAAAAAAAAATTAAAAATTAATACTAACTTCTAATGTATTTGGATCTGCAACTTCAGGATTTAAAAATAATTTTCTGGCTTCCTGATAACCCCACTCTTCTGGGATTTGATATTTAGATTTATCTAGCTTTTCCAACAAATTTTCTATAGTTCTGTGCTTTTGTAGTAGTTCAATAGCTCTTTTAGGTCCAATCCCTCTAATCGATGGACAGTAATCACACCCAAGAAGTATGCATAAATCTATAAACTAATATTAATTCATTAAATTAAAAATAGAAACAAGAAAATAATTACTTATACAATGGAATGTAAAAAAATATCAATCAAGAAAATCATAAATATTTTTATAGACACACTTCTACAACCTTTACAAAAGAGGTAGAAGTTGGCTGTGTCAGGACCAGGGCCCTGTGTTTAATGGGAATAATTTAACTCAATGAGAATGTTGTTTAGAGGAGAGTCAAAGTCATTTTTGGTCACTATGAAATCTATCAGACTTCAATTTGGATGGGTACATTTTCTAATCTTCAGGAAATCTAATCATAGAAAAAACACAAATAATCATACAGTAATAATTTAAGTACCTGTATGGCAGTTACCTGTGTTAAGGTAACTGTATGACAAAAGTGCTATTGTGTCAATGATATAGAAATATTTTCACTAAAAAATTTATTAATATTATTTAAATCAAATTACTAGTCATTTGCCAATAACCAACTGGAAGTTAATAATCAAAATTTTATTAATGATTAAAACAAACACTTTACCTCTGCTTGATTCATTCCAAGACCTTCAAGTACTTTATCTAAATGGAATTCTTGAATAGGCATTTTTCGAGCTTCTGAGAAAGTTAAATGCCTCAATAGGACTGATGTGCCAAAAGTAAGAGCATCCATATCTTCAGTGGCTGATGCAAAAACCTTACCAGCACGAACTAACACAGCACACTGAGCTTCAGCTTCACAGGGTGCCTAATATCAATACTAATAAATATTATGAAGTTGGAAATTTCTAAAAGATAACAACTTATTTTAACATTATATATAAACTTACAAAAGATTAAACATACTGTAATCAATAGTGAAATAGACCTATACAGATTTATTTTCCACTTCACTCATCACTTCATTTTATTAATTCTATTCTGTAAAATTATTCACTTTATTTATGTCATTCTATTTATATTTTATTTTTTATTTTCTATACTTATTGGTTGTTATCTTGTTCTGTTCTTAGCCCTGATGAAGGCTAGAAACTCTAGCCAAAACATTGGCACAATTAAATAAGCTACACCAACTTATTTGTGTTTCATTTTGACCGTATCCCTCGCATCTCCTAGAAGACCTATACAGTATTAGGAGTTCAAATAAAATAATGTTAATGCTATTATGTTTAAAATCTTTTCTTACAAACCTGTCTATCATCTAAAGCTTTATCAGAAACTGAACCCATTTTAAAACAAAGTGGGTTGTTTTGTTTTTCTCATATAATCTTCATATATTATATACAACCTATAAACTTTAATTGAATAATTTTTTTTAAGTATTGTTGTCTAACTTGATAGTATAATATTATAAACTAACCACATTCAACTTTAATATGAATGCACATGGTAGATCATTTAAACAATGAGAGATCACATAAGTTAAGGAGAGTTATAACAGAATTGTTATTCCTTTTTCTAATAATAATATTAGTTTTTAAAGAATACTTGACATATCAGTTCTCCTTGATAATATTTGTTAATGGTTATTTAATAGAAACACATATTTTTCAAATTTTAATAATACTTTAGAAAAATAATTAATTCACCTCAACATAGGGAACACCCATCAATTTTAACAGCTCCTTACATTCATTAGTATGTTTCTTTTCAACTTTCACAAGACGTCTATTAAACTTCTCCATCAAAGTTGCATCACCTGAAAAAATTAAATGTGTATTACAGAAATTCTTTAAATAGATGTCTTTGTAGTGTCATTGTTTACCAGCTTCTGTTGCTTTATCTAGTTCTTTTTGTGCTTCTTCACGCCTTTCCGCCCTCTTTTCAAGTTCACTTGACTTTAATTGAGGAGGTTTTCCATCAAATACAAAAACTGGTTTAATTCCATTTTCCATTAAACGTATTGTTCGATAGAATGTCCCCATTAAATGACTGTGAATTAAAATAGCCAAATAAGAAGAGAAATAATTTTAAAAAATAATCATAAGGTAGCAAAACAGTAACATGCAAAAATAACACAAAATGAGAAAAACTAATAAAAATTAATTTTTATAATAATAAAAAAAAAGATTTGTGTCTAATGTTGTAGCAGTATAATTAATTGGGGTTTCCTTGTTAAAAATTAAAAAAACGTTTAGTCACTGTTAATATTTAAAATATACATATTTTTAATAAATTAAAAAAAAAATTGTGATAAACAATAGCTAGAAGGTTGTACAACAATTGGCATGAAAAAATCATCTCAGTAACGTTTTGCAAGCGAGATTTAAAAAATATCTCTCAAGCTACAACAAAAGATGAAACAATGTGTAGAGATATTTTTGCAGAAATCAAAATTGTTGGTATGAACTAAAATATAGAAATTAAGAAAATTTTTATTATTACTATATTAAATGTTATAACTTTGTATAGTATGATCTAGCATGGTGTAACATTTCTTGTGCCCAGTGACTAATTTGATTCAAGCCTTCTTGAAGCTTCTCCATGACAACTAATAGGCCAGAAGGTGGAAGGAAAGATAAATTTGGAAATTATTAGCGTAAAAAAGGTATTGCGAATGTTGGATAACGATGGGAAGGTCATTGATGTAGATAGCGAAAAGGGTGGGGGATAGCGATGAACCCAGAGGGACACCGTAGGTAAGGGTCATCATTAATGAAGGTTTATCAGGACTGGGAATCACGTGCTGGAAACGATCGGAAAGGAAGGATTGAAACCAGCATAAAGCACTGTTGGATAGAGGAAGATTTCGTAGTTTAGTAAGGATGTTGTGGTCAACCGTGTCAAATGCATTGCAGAAATCTAGGAGGATGAGGATAGTTAGGTTTTGGTGTTCCACAGCAGTCTGGAGGTCATGGGTTATTTTAAGGAGAGCAGATTGTGTTGAATAGCTAGGTCGAAAGCCAGATTGGAGGGGATTGATGAGGGAACGTTCTTCTAGGAAGTTTGAGAGTTGGTTTTGAACAAGACGTTCTAGCGGTTTAGAAAGGTTAGAGAAGAGAGAAATAGAGCAGAAGTCATTAGGTGAAGAAGGTTTGGGATTTTATTTAATGATCAAACTAAAGCAGTTTTCCAATGAGAAGGAAATATGGTATTTGGCAAGAAAAAATTGTACATATGATAAAGTACGGGAATAAGGACTGGGAGACAGGATTTAATCAACTTAACAGGAATGTTGTCCAGTCCATGATCGTTCGTATGGGATCTTAGAATGGTGGCTAGTAGTTCTTCGTAAGATATGTGGAAAAAAAAGAAGTTTTCTGGATTGAAAGTGTTATTTAGAATATCAGGAAAGTTTGATGGGTCAGTAGCATGGCATGTAAATAGTTGTTGAGATCGTCAGGTGTTATTGGAAGAGAGCTGAGGTTATTGAATTCTGGTAGGGATAAATTTCGGAGTATTTTCCACTTGAATTTGGGATCATGATCATTGGACAGGTGGGTCCGACAAAATTTGTGTCTAGTTGCTTCTCTATGTTTCATCATTGACTTTGTTTCTGGAGTAAGCTAAGGTGCAGTTGGATGGCGTAAGGTTCAGGTTTTGAGAGGAGCATGGATATCTAATATAGATTGCAGATGTGAAGTGAGGGTGCATACCATAGGGCGATGGAGTGATAGGAGTAATGTCCCACTGGACGGAATAAAACTAAGCATATCCCCATGTTTTTGGGTGCTGATGATGAATTACACCTCAAAGTTTGGTTTTATGTTTTCATTTACAACCAATCATTGGGAACAAAATGATTCCCTTCATTGACATTTTCAAAAACAATATCATCTCCACCATTTTCAAAATAAATTTGCTCCAGTTATTGTTAATAACAGAAGAAGGGGCACTATTATTTTTATAAGTAACGAAAGCCACATTTGCATCAAACTCCACTTCATCTGACAGAGATTCTTCTTCCAATAAACCTAATTGCTGATGAGCACTGGTGGTATTAACATCTTCCTAGACGAAGAAGTTTCATTTTACAGTACTCACTCAGAGAAACAAATGTTAACAACTGAAGCATAATATTTTAAAGCTGGGTCAAAAAAGTTAATGATGGGAGGAGTAATCTAAAAAAATATTGAATTGGGTTCTTAGTAAATAACCTAAGTTTGTAAATGATGAAGTGAAACAATTTTCCACAAAAATCTTTGATTTGATGAGTAGATAAATTGCAAAATTTTGGTGGTTATTAGTTGACTTCTTATAGAATACCTTACAAGTAAATCTATTTTTTGACTCTTATATGTACAAGTTGTGTCATTACTTGTTTTTCTAAAGATTCAGCTGAAATCATATCCAAGAATAAAGTTTCACACAAAAGTCTTTAAATGTATCATATTAGCAATAATTTTTAAATAATTAAAAAGACACTGATTATATAAGTTGAATTGTTCAGAAGAGATATATTATCCACTTGGTTATTTTAGATTAACGAAATGGTGATACATTGATCGCTTTTTATTATTACCTGCTATTTTTGGGGCTTTGTTATGAATTATTCAATAATATAATTATACTTAATTGTAATTTATACATAAATTAATTGAACAATAAATCTTGACCATATATCTAAGAACTATAATTTTAATAATAGTATCATAATTATAATTAAGAAAATAATACATAATTATAATGACAATAATAATACATAATTATAATAACGTTAAATAAGTAATACTAATGCCAAACTTCTGTTTTACTGAGACAAAAATAAATTAAGATACCTAGTAGTTTCTCCATCAGCTGATACCAGCTGTTGACCTTCACTCCTTACTGCAATAAGAAACTGATACAGAGACATGGAAGCATCAATAGCCACTTTTCTACCTAGAAAGTAAGATGAAATTCGCTAAAATAAAATAAACAAATCTAAGGAGTCAATAAAATAAACAATAAATAACTCTGTTATTATAACAGAGTTATTTATTGTTTATTTTATTAATTAACCATCAGCCATTTATGGGTCATTATCGCCTTAATAATCTGATTCGCAATGGATGATTCTTCTAACTGTTCATACTTTTAGGTCATCCCCTCGACTACACACAGAGAACGAACCTAACCAGAGCCAAGGACAAACCAAAATGTCACCCTCACTCCAAGCACCATATCAGCAGGAACACACAGTTAGGAAAAGAGCAATATAAGTCTCCAGAGTAGGGTATTGAGTAGGTACCTAATACCATTCACACCACAGTGAGACTGGAGCATCTTGCTGTACAGCTCACTCCGTAATAAGAAGAAACTGGAATTTCGTGTAGCAAAAAATCAAAAGCCGTGCACTAAAAAATCCGAAATGTGCAAAACTGTACAGTAAAAACCCAAAATATGTAATTAAAAAACTAAATCCTTCAATAATTAGAGGTTTAATTTATAATATTAATACATGGAAAGCTTACCTAATCTAGTTTATATCATATCAAACTCGCTATATACTCTCTACATTTAGATCTACTTCCATAAAAAACCTAATACTCTGATTAAAAACCTGAAATGTTATCCATTCTTGAAAAGCTACGAGAAAGCTAGTATAATTAAAATTTTAGATTATAAATATTATTATATTAATATTTGTTTATCTATAATTTTAGTTATTTGTTTTGATGACTAATTATCTAATGAAAATATATTTTATTCTATAAAACTTTTAAAAATCATTTCAACCATAACTATCAAAACTACTGATTTATTTATTTTCTAGGTTGAATTAAATTTTTCAAATAATTCAAATTCAGAATATTAAATAAGGAAAAAGGTAATCAAATGAATAAATATTGGCATACATATACCTATAGATGTCTATATGAGAAATTTAGCTCAAGTATTACATTATATGCAAAAAAAATTAAAATTTATCCTAAAAAGAGAAAAACATGCCATTTTCTAAAATATAAAATTAGTGTTATTTTTATGATTTTGGCAAATTTCTGTCAAGGTTTGGATGAATTAAGAACAAGGGAACTACATTTAGTAGCTCAGTAGGAATTGCACAAAAATGGTCTCTTCTGAGAAATAATATGGATAATTGACAAGCCTGGATTTATGGTCACAATTACATTGAAATTTTTATTTATTGCAACATTAGAACCTGAGGTAGGCTTTGGCTAAATTTGATTGTTCAAATTAGAATATTTAAGAAACTCCAAATTTTATAAAATGTCTATTCGATATTCTGTAAAATGGAATGGATTGGAATCCATTAAAATGTGTTTTAAAAAGTGACACATTCCGTAAGTCTGACATAAAGGCAAAGGAATCATGGACCATAAGATAGCCCTCAGTCAGGTGCATATCACCACTTCGAAGGTATGTTAAAAAATCACTTCTTTTCAATGACTATTTTGAGTGAACAACGTCCAAGGGAAGACATCACATCTAATTTCTATTAATTTATTACCAATAACATTTATCCACACCGTTTTAACTTAATTTTATGTCAAACGAGGGAAATAAAGTTATTAAAAGGCACTCAAAAATAAGGAATGCCTTCAGTAAACACCTCCTTTGTTGCTTGATCAGCCTATTGGCTATTCTGCTGTGCCCAGAGAACCAGACGAAAAACATTGAAATACTGTTTATCAGACTCAATTGAGTATAAAATGTTTTAATTTAGATTGGTTGAAAAAATATTTCCTAGGCTGAGCAAAGCTGACAATAAATCTGTACAGATAACTTGTATTTTTTTGGTGTGGTTAAAAACATCTAAATCAATTAGAAGGGGCTAAAGAGGAGGGCAATATGTTAAAGAATATTTGAACTGGAGAAAATTTTGAGTGAAACTCAACCACTCCCATGTATAGGTATTGGTCTGCCAAGAAAAGAATCCAGCACACTTGGTTTCAGCTTACTTCATCAATAAACACAATTTTTAAATTCAAAACTATGATTATTAGATCCACAAATAAATAGTAATAAACCCTCATTGGATGAATGATGGGAAAAGTACGAAATATTTACTTTTTCTGAAGTTTGTCCATGACTTTGTAACAGGTAGTGGTTTACTGAACTAAAATTAGCAAATATAACTTAAACTCTGTTTAATAATAAAATATGATGATTTAGAAGACCTAAACATTCATAATTCATAATTTCTAAAATTCTCTAATTTAAACTAATCCTCTAATTTTTGGGGGGATTGAGTATAGATTTTAGAAGCAATACTTATATCCTGTAAATTCTAAAAAGCTATAATAATGTACTTGAAGAAGTTTGTCGGGGGTGCGGTCAGCAAAGAACAACATAAATAAACAAAACCATATTTATTTATTTTATGCCGAAGTTTCGACCTGAGTTTCAGGTCTTCATCAGGAGTAGTGGCGTGTAGAGGGAAGATTGGTAACTGGAGTTACCAATCTTCCCTCTACACGCCACAACCCCTGAAGACCTGAAACTCAGGTCGAAACTTCGGCATAAAATAAATAAATATGGTTTTGTTTATTTATGTTGTTCTTTGCTGACCGCACCCCCGACAAACTTCTTCAAGCATTAATCTACGGTCAACTATCTACACCTCATTATAATAATGTACAATGAAATATATGAAGGATGTAAAAAAAAATTGTAATAATCTTTGCATCAAGCACTCCAGTAGGTCCGAATTAGGCATGGAATAGTAACAAATGAGTAATAAAGGGAGAAGTCAACATTTCTAATATCACAAAAATAAGAACCAAACAGAAAAAATTCCTTCTTAGGAAAGGCATTGACTGTGTTACAGACAATTCATAATGGATAAGGTGTAAGGAAGATATAAACGATTATTTAAATAAATTATACAATTATTAGAGTTTTTATTAAAATTACAAAAACATGGACTAACAACTCCATAAAACCCCTTGATCTTTAGATTGTATTAAGTGGTTGCACTTACCAAAATAACTTTTAATTTCACTTTCTTTAATAGCATGAGGTGCAGCATCAGCTATAAGTTTAGAAAGTCCTAAAATACCCATGATTTCCTAACTATTCTTAACGAAGTTATGTACTATCAATTTCATAAGTGAATCAAAGGTTGATTTCAAACTAGCGGTGAGTTACATCAACGAGAATCGATACTTAAAAACTTACCCTAGAAACACCGATTATCCTTACTATACATAATAATAATTATTACAAGAATTAAGGAAAATAATTATTCGATTCGTTCTAGTTAATAATAATCCTCTGATTCTTCAAACAACCCAATGATTAGATTATTATAACAAAATTTCATGACCCAATATATCGATAGATTTTTACCGCCTAGTTTGCTTCCCTAAATTTATCGATCACCAACGACCGTTCAGTTCTGAATACCAAATCTTGAGCGGGAAAAAAATAAACTAAAAGATAAGAATTATGAGAGATAGTTGACCGTGGATGATGAATGAGGAAAAGATGGTTGGGGGTGCGGTCAATGGAGGGTATCACAAAAATAAAAGAAAGCAAAATAAAACAAAAAGATAAGAAATTCGAATAATCGATCCTCTAATATCATAAAAGAAGTTTATTAAGCTTTCTATCTTAGTTCATAGATTATTCTCATATCTTTTTTAATTTAAATTAAATTTTAAGAGTTTATTTATTTATTTTTTAAAATTATTTTTATTTATTTATTTTTTTTATTTTAGTATGTATGAGATCGTTCTTCACTATTACCTATTGTCCACAACTGTGTGGCAGATTGTAATATCTATCAATAAAAAAATTTAAATGAAAGCAGATGTACAAATACTTTTGACTCTGTATATTCATTCGTATTGCAATTGAAGGTATAATAAAAAAATATGTGCTGTCACTTTTTACCTACCATTGTTTTGAAAGGCCTAATGTTGATTTGTTCTCTAGTTAAGCAACAGTGTCATGAGGCCTGAAGGTAGGCGTATAATGGAGAGGGTAAGCTCTCTGGTCAAGTGAAGCCGAAAAGGATGGCTTATATGACTTTGAAGTCAAGGTAGGGCTTTATTGGGTATAGTACAAGAACCCAAGAGGATAAAAAAGGCAGTTATTTCTGATTACTTTAATGAGAACTATGTACATATAATTACTAGTCAAAATTGATGAGTTATAGGTTGTACTGTAAAATTGATCCGTATAGGTAAGAGGAATAAAAAACGGCAGCTATTTCAAAACGTTTAAAAAAATTATGAATGGAATATGGTCCGGGTGCGGTAAAAAAACTCAAATAGTAGATAATTATACTATTTTATTGAGCCAAGGTTTCGCCCCACGTTGGCTCAATAAAATAGTATAATTATTTACTATTTTAGTTTTTTTTTTACCGCACCCGGACCATATTCCATTCATCTATACACACGGTTAATCAATAATCTTCCAGTTTAAAAAAATTAATTTTTCATTGGCGCACTATATCTATAAAATTACCTACATTAGAAAACGTAAGAGAAAATCACTTAAAGTGGAGTAAATTTGCTAAAATATGAGCCATAATAGACCTATTTACATTCTATAGTTCGCGAGATATAGTTTTTTAATTGCAACATTTCATAAAGAGTGGACTAACAAATCATTAGAATTAGTGAATTTATTTTGAGAAATGTTTATCTTAAGAATTTTTCGACATACAGATATCTATTAGCATTCAAATTAAAGCTAGTTTAATGAACTATACAGTATTTTATTAGTATTACTTTTATCTTTGTTAAGGTAGTAGTTTTTATGATATTCGACAAAATAAATTCACAAAATGTTAATTTCTCATTGTTCGGATACAATTTTTGAAAATATCATAAAAACTACTACTCCTAGGAAGATATACATCATAAACTACATTATAGTACATTTAAGCTTTAATTTGAGTGCTGGCAAACATATGTACGTCTTATGGTTTCTGAGATATATTTTTTCATAAATCAAAATTTTTGTCCAAACAACTATAATTCAACATTTTGGGAATTTATTTTGTCGAATATCATAAAAACTACTACTCCTACAAAGTTAAAGGTAATAAACTACTTTATAGTACATTAAATTACCTTTGAGTATTAATACGTCGAATGGTTTTTGAGATGTAGATTTTGCAAAATAAATTCACTAACTACTGTTTTTTTATGAAATGTTGCTTTTTAAAAAGCTATATCTTGAGTACTATTGAGCGTAAATGGCTTTGTTAGAGCTCTTATTTTAGAAAATTTACTCTTTTTTTAAATGATGTTCTATTAGGTTTATTAGTATTGTTGATAATTTTAAAGATATGTTTTGAAACAGCCGCCATTTTGTATTCCTTAACTATTCAGAGAAAACATCAATTGAAAAATTACAATTTTATACCCAATTCTTACTTTTTAGGACAGTAAATATAATTTGGAATCCTAACTATTCACATTGAAATGTGTCAGTTTGGATAGAACAAAGACCTAAGCACGAATTTCTCGAGAACTACTTATTGAATGTTCATTGTTGATGAACCAGATTATTGGAAATATTTTACTGCAACATCTATTAAGTTCAAATTTGCGATCAAATTAGTCCCCACTCATAGACTTCACTCTTGCTTAGTTGAGTAGGGTTATGCCACCACCTGTTGTGAGGCTAGGAAGTTTCCTTCTCTTGATGTGATTCATTTGTGCAATAAGTACGATTAATGCTGGGATTAATTTGGTATTATAAATGATTAGAAAACTCAATCCTTATGAATAGGAAAGGTCTACTTTACTTGGCAAAAAAAACTGCTAAACAACAAATTATGACCTTTAAGCGGGGTCCCTTTTTTTTTCTTTCTTTTTTGTTAAGTAACAGTTGTCAGAGAAAATCCATAGCATTGAGGGAAGCTGGAGCTCTTTATGAATGGCACTTTTCTTGGCCCTTTGAAGAGTGTTGCCTCTGTCTTTCCGTCGAAGAACGGATTTCTGATAGCTTTGCGGGTTGTCGATATAAACTTACGTCGAGCTGTATTTTAAAATTAGTCAAAACTAAGATTTGGCGTTTATCCGCCCTTCGAGGAAGACGTTTTTTATCTTATCTTCAAAAAGTATTACTTATAACGAGTATTGGTTGATGAACAACGATATTGCCAATTCATGGAGAGATCATAACACCAAAAACAATTAAAGCGAATCTTCACTACTTCACCCTCTCTCTTATCCCGTATACATTTTGAAGCTAATACTCTTGAAACATAGGATACTTCCTCTGTTTGGTTAATTGGAGATGTTTATGCTTTATACTTTAAACGATTTTTTTCAGTTTTAACATACTGAAAAGAATTTCCTTGTGCCACATCAAGCAACTGACATGAGGCACCTGGTCAAGTAAGAGATCTTCCACTCCTTCCCTACCCCAGCAATAAAGTCGGCTGTGAGTGTAGAATTTAAATGTTTTTGGAAGGAGAAGAAGGGATATACGTGTGTATGTCCTGAGAGAAAGGAGGGGGTCGTATATTAGAGAAGATGGTAGTGTTAAGGGAGTTTTGGGGGAATAGAGGTATTGAAAAATAGATGTTATTAGTTCAAAATCTGCATTTTTCTGCTGTTATTTTTTTATAATTTTGAGAAGTTAATATCTGGGAACCATTGTATCTCAGTAATCAGTGTGTCAAAAAATATTTAAGACCGGTAAAATTTATAGTTCTTTAACTTTGTAAATAAATGAATTCCCCTAAAACTGTATGATCTAAAAGTTATAATTGGAAAACTGAAAAAAGTTCAAACATGTTTTTTTCGGTTACTGAGTACCCACCATGGCAACACAACGAAATATCATTTGTACAATACTTTACAGAAAGAAAATACCTGGCATCAGGACTAAAACAAATTTCTTTTCAAAGCAGATTTGTTTATCTTGGCAGACCGCCAAAAACTGAGTGCACTACGCAACAGAATGATTGTATTATAACCCCTATATACATAATAAATATTTTGTAAATGAATTCGAGGATTAAACAATTCGAAAGTAAAAGAGAACAGTTATCTAATAGTTTTCATTCTACTGCTTGTACCCTTAACCTGTCTGAAGCTGTCTGGAATATAAGACTAGGCTTGCTAGGTCATGATAGAGCAAGTTTCCATCTGTGTATACACATATAAACATTTTTAGCAAAATATTGGGTAGTAAATAAAAACGTTCTTGAATGATTTATCAAGTCATTTTCAAAAATTCCCGCGAACTCACAAAATTTTATGTACGTTTGCATGTTCATCTCACATTTTGTGTTGTAATCTATTATTTTCACACCAAAACTAAATCTGTTTCTTGAGTTATTTTTTATTTATATATTAATTCATAAATAATTTATTTATCGATTCAAAATTAATTTTATAGAAAATACTTGCTTTTTTCTAATCTAGTCTTCAGTGTGGACACTAATTCTATCAAAATGGGAGGTATCATGATGTAAAGTGTAGTAATTCTAGAAAGTCTCTATTCAAAGTTTCATTTGTTTTCAAAATTGTTTATGGTGAAATGGGTATATTTTCCAACAGTTCTCCTTTTGATAATGACGTCGGTAAGTCTATATATTAATTAATTATTTTCTTGCAAGGTTATTTGTCTCTACCTAAGAAGACTAATAATGTAGTTAATTGGCTTTACTCTAATATTTATGGGAATCAATAATAAATATTATAACACAAGCTTAATTAATCACCTATATATCTATAAACTGTTTTTATACAGAAAAAGCTACCAGTGAAAACAATACTTCTGAGGAATGGGGAGTGATAATGGAAATATGTGATAAGGTTGGTTCTTCATCTGTTAATGCCAAAGACTGTTTAAGGTCCATTGTAAAACGTCTTCATAGTCCTGATCCTCATGTAGTTTTGCAAGCTGTCACTGTAAGTTTCCAACAGAAAATGTAATTTGCCTTTTGTATTTACCACATTAAACTTTTATTCAATAATTGTAACAGGTGTAATGTTATATAATTTAATTTCAAAAACTGTTTTTATTTGCCAAATACTGTTGCAATGTAAGTAGAGTGATTTTTGATCTGTGGAACATAACTGTGGTGTACTCCCTCATACACAAACACCATTATAACCTATCTGTGTTATAATAAATAAACTTAGTCTCACAAGCATATATATTTATATACCTTGAGTGCTTCTTATCTACCGTTATCATATTGATCATGCTCTATAGAGGTTTTACTTACTCATACAAATTCTAGACCCAATTTTCATATTTTTGTGATATCCTTTTCTAATTTAGAATATAATTTCAATATTAAAGGTATTTTTGTTTTTATTAAATAATTTTCACTGATTCATGAAATGTGCTTGATGATTTGGTTTTGAATTTTTCATTACATTTAAATCCTTAACCATTTTGTTTGTCTGTGTAAATTTATAAATATCTTAGCTTAAGTTATAATTACCTAACTGCCAACTTATGTGGTTTTCTGTTTTTTTAAATTTCTTATATTGAAATATTATCTTTCTCTGTTGATATTTAAATCAATCTAATTATAGGTTTAAATTCTTTTTAAAGATGCAATTTTTTTTCTGAGATTTTATAATCAATCTTATGTTTTCTTGTTTAGTTGTTAGATGCTTGTGTCAATAACTGTGGCAAAACTTTTCAATTAGAAGTAGCTTCTCGTGACTTTGATAGTGAGCTGAAGAAGTTAATTGCTAAATGGCAATGTGGTGATAAAGTTGGGGACCGAATTAGAAATCTTATTAAGAAATGGTCCGATGCTGAATTTAAAGCTGATGCTCAATTAAGCTTAATGACTTCTCTTTACTCTCGTCTTAGGCAAGAAGGTGTTGATTTCAGCACTCAGTCTGAGCCTCCACCCAAGGTACTGTTTATATCCATTAATTTTTGTGTTCTATATTTATATTGACATTTTTACGTTTATAAATACACCTGAAATTTTAGCTTAGTAATCAATTAGTTCAGAAACTCAGTATTCCCCTTTTACTTGTGATGTGACAATTTTTTGTTTAGGACCTGAACCTATCCTGTCTTTTCCAATTTGTACTGCAATCCATTCCTCAGGAGTTAAATATTATCTTAATTAATTGTTATTAGGTTTTGTCTTATATTACCTATTAAAACAATAATTTTCCTTCAGAATGTGATGTTGATTTGTGAATTAGAAATTTACCAGTAACAGATCTGACTTAAAGAGCTAGTCTCTTTTAATAAATGAGGGATCAGCTAACAAAAGAAGTGATACATCACTGCCTAAAATCTCTAGCCCTTACGAGATGGAATTTTTTTTTTTTTTTGCGATTAGATTAGAATTACATCTCTTATCAGGAGAGTGTTTAATACTGTTTCCTCACAGAATGTACCTGTCAAAATTCTCCACCTTGCAATAGAGGAGGGGGAAAGTTTCTCTGCTTCAATGTTAGTCACCAGTTTATTATTAGCTGCAATAAATAGCAACCAAATTACCATAATAATAACAAATAATTGCTGATTTAATTGAAAAATCAATAAGTAAAATTATTGGGATGATTTAATTATTAACTCTTAAATGATCCGTTCCTAACCAATTAAATTCTTTCCTCATCTTGGTTGTAAAAAAAGTAAAAATTAATAATAATAAACAGTGAAACAAGCTATAATGATTATAAGATATCTTACTCCAAAAGGCTGTAATTCTAACCTCCACTCTTTCTTTACTGGTATCGTGGTTTTTTAATGTATCATTTTTCTGAGAAGTATATTTTTTTTAATTTGTGTATTTTATTAAGATGTTATTTTTTAATCAATTTAATACATGGTGAGGGTGACCTAGGGGGCTAAGGCATATTAATTCTTTATATATATATTTTTAAAAAATGTAAATTGCTGTAATTTTTTTAGACTCAGAAGTCAACTGATCCAGATAGTGTTTCATCTCAACAAGAAGTTGATGATATTGCCAAAGGTAATTCAATACTTTAAAAAAAAATATGTTTCTGTTTTAGAAGCTAAATGTTCAATTTATTTAGTAAAGATATATACCAATAAATGTATTATTATTTTTTAGCTATTGAATTAAGTTTAAAGGAATCATCTTCTCCAAAATATAATGGCTCAGCCATCACAACTGGACTTTATCCATCTGTAGGAGCCATTGGTGGTGGTGGTGGAAGCAGTGCAGTTGAAGCCAAAAAAGTCAAAGCTCTTTATGATTTTGAAGCAGCTGAAGATAATGAACTCACATTTTTTGCTGGTGAAATCAGTATGTTTGAGAATTTCCTAATCCCTTTATTTGACATTAAGGATCGTGTCATTAAAAACAAATTTAATTACCAAGTTTTACTTCTTCATTTTTAATTTTTTTTTTTTTGCTAAGGATAATTTGACAATAGTGAATTTCCTATATGCTTTATTACTGTATTAATTTATATGGGTTAGAAAATATTTCTTATGTGATTGTTAGAGTCTTAATTTCCAAAAAGTATTTAAAATAAATAAAATGAAATTAATAAGATTTTATTTATTCTTTAAAATATAGCTTTGAAGATGACAAGGTTGAAATGAAAAGATTAAATATTAAATAGATATGAGCATTTTATTTTGAATTATACATATATTATTGACTTTTATCTCAGGGCGGGTTTTTCAGACAATCAGAAACACAATGACACTAAAGTAAGTTAATGGATACTTTTACAAATATACTTAAATTCTATGTCGAGCAAAACTAACCAATTTATAATCCTCTTTGATGGCTGAGACTCTGGATGTCTTCTTTTTAATGATGGTACCTCTGACATTAAACAATGGGATGGTCTTTATAGTTTTCAACACACGTTTCATCCACCAGCGATCTAAACAAAAACTATCTTTCTTTCTTAAATTATATACTTTTCTTGGGTGACTGCAGACTCTTGATGTCTTCTTTCTAATGATGCTACCATTGACAGTAGACAAAAGGTGGTCCGTACCATCTGCATCTAAGAGAAGTTATCCCCTGGGCGCCTTAACAACAAGTGTTCTAAACAAAGAGTGTCCAGTCCTTTCTTCCTTGTTCAATCTTAGATGCAAAACATTGATTGTAGCACAACTGCTCTAATTCACTTACAATGATTCACAATGTAAATACTTCATTGATAAATGTTATCGTCTTATATTTCTTCTTGAATTAATTTTGTACTGTAATTGTGTTAAAGAAACAACAAAAGTTGAAAACATTTCAATCTACGATACTCAACATACCAGTAATTCCACAAACTTTGGAAGCACGCGTGCCGCCATCTTGTAATATTTTGAAACAAGTTTGTTTTGGACTTCATAACTTCTGAATGATGAAATTAGTTAGCTTGCTTTTTGGTTTATTAAAAGAAAATCAACAAATATTAACGTTCATACATAAAATAAAATATAACTAAAACCATTATTCATAAATAACAACTATTTATCAAAAAAGAGGATATTACAGTTTATTATTTTTAAGACCATGTTTCCAGAAAAACATTACATGATACTTTTAAGTATGTAAATGGTTAATTATTAGTTTTTATTCCTTAACTAAACAGCTCTGCCATATTTTCATCATGCTTTTTTCAGGAAATAATACGGCAAAAGATTTGTTACCAATCAGTTTCTAGATATTAAATAAACTTTTGATTACTTAGTTCTATAAACTCTTTCTAAAACAGTCTCTTACATACTACTCATTTTCATTGTGTTGGGTTCTTTGACAATATGCATAATAAATGTTGTGAATATCACATGTGAAGAGTCAGAGGAAATTGAATTATAATATTTAGAATAAAAATATATTTTTTTCCAGAGAGTAAAAATGTGAAAATAGATTCAGTATACTAAATCTAATGTTTTTTCACATTCTGAATCACTGGAAGTGAATTCATTTGTACCAATAACTCAACTTAAAAAAAAAATTAGTGACCTACTTTTTTCCACTGACCCTTCCTATATATAGTATTATTATATTGAAGTGCTAATGTTGGAGAGTATGTGTAGTTAGTTTTTGTAGATTGTAATGATTTATACAAATTGAAGTATATGTCTGAACATTTATTCAGTGCAAATCCAGCTCAATTTCCTAATATGCAATTAATAAAACAATTGTTTAACTTGATTAGTAACTGAATGCATCTAATGGATTACAAGTGATATTTTATTTTATTTTTTTAGTTCATGTATTGGATGATTCTGATGCTAATTGGTGGAAAGGATATAATAAACGAGGGGAAGGTTTGTTTCCAGCCAACTTTGTCACTTCTAACTTGTCAGAGGCACCAGGTATATTAAATAGTATATTTGGTTTTTTATATAGCTTTTTGGTTTTAATTATTCAGTAATTATTATTCTTTTTTGTTACTAGTTCCTGAAAAAAAGGGTGTTCAATTTAACGAAAGTGTTGAAGTAAAGCCAATGCCTGTTACTGAAATAGATGAAGAAAAAATTGATAGGGTATTGCAATTATTGCATGATGCTGATCCCCGAAGCGACCATAGAGACAGTGATGAAATGAGAGCTTTAGAGGATGAAGTTACTCGAATGGGACCATTGATTGATGCTGAATTGGAAAGAGTAGATAGGTATTTTTTTTTTTTTGTTTTTATATTACATGGAACAGAGGGTCACAATCCGAGTTGTGGTGTAATGTCTGCTTTCCTGCTTAGAGCCTGCACAAATCTTAATCATTCAAAGAAAAAAATAATTCTTACTCCTTTTTGTAGGTACCTCATTTAGGTAATATTATTTTTGGTTAATAATTTTCCATAATACACTCATTGTTATAAAATAAATAATTTTTCTTGGAGATCTTAGGTTTTTTAATATTTTCAACTTTTAAATGTAACCCTGTATTTAACTTTCTGGAAATATATACCCTCTGTATTTTATGTACCTATATAATTAAACCAGCCTGGATGTGTCTGTAACCACTCTCATTGACTTCTTAATCACTTTATCTAAAAATCTAAACTAAAATTATTATTGGAAGATTATTGATTGACCGTGCGTATAGATGAATGGAATATGGTCCGGGTGCGGTAAAAAAAACACTCAAATAGTAGATAATTAAACTATTTTATTCAGACAACGTTTCGCCCCACGTTGGCTCAATAAAATAGTATAATTATCTACTATTTGAGTTTTTTTTTTACCGCACCCGGACCATATTCCATTCATAAAATTATTATTGGTGGTTTTCCTTATGCTGTAAGTGTGTAATAAGGCTGAGTTAAAAAAAAAGATATTTTTGGAGTGTGTAAAAAAGAAAGAAAAGAGAGTAGCACTAGGTAAGTTAAAAGTGTTGTGGATATTTTAATGCCTTTGCAATAAAAAAATTGTTTTTGTTTCTGTCCTTTGTGGTTTGTTTCTTCGCCTGGGTAACACGCAACAATACTTATATTTTTAAAACCAAATTTAATCCCTGAAGGGACAGGCAGGATTAGTTTGTTAGTATATGAAAAATTAATCTATAGAGTAATATTTGGACAGAGATACAGGTGATCTCACATATGAATATATTGTGACTTATCTGATGTCTATGCTGCCAGGGGTACATTGTGGCATCTTCTCACCACTTCCTACTATGATGCTTCATGCATCTGTTGGCAAAAATGGTAAATACCATGTAGATTTTATATGTATAATGCTCACTCTGACGTCTCGCTCGCGCAGAGGCTGGCTAATAAGTCACCTGGTATCTCATGATGGGGGGCTATTGAGATAGATAGCTGTACACTCCTACGATCCTAGGTAGCTGTACACTCTTGGCATATTTGTTGCTTTCCAATGCCCACTGCTAAGGGGGCATCAAACAATGGGACTCCTCACCTCAATCATAAAGATTATCAACAGGTAACCAACTTATTTTGACCTCAGTAGGAGGATCAAGTTTTCATTCCATTGGACCGCCACTAAATTAAAGTTAAATCTCCTCCAGGTCAGATTTGAACCAGCGCTGCTGCAGTTTATGATGTTGTTAAGGAAATACCTTAACTCCCCCGACTTAAGACAGCCCAAAAAAAAAAAAAGATAATAAATAAATAATAAAATTATAATAAAAATAGCCTCTCACTCACTGACTTATTGATTATTGTATTTCAAAGCCAACAATGGTTGTGAAGCTGAAATTATATTTCTCCTTATACTATACATGTTTAATAAGGTGTTATGTTAAAAAAGAATTGGACTAAGTTGTTTAAAAAAATTATTTTTTAAAACCTTAAAAGAAATTAATTTTTTTTTAATTGTTTGAAAACTAAACATCTCTTGGAAGATTATTGTCATTCATTTCAAAGATAATAAGTTGAAATCTGTTTAAAACAAAACTATTGGAAACCATATTACAACATAAGGTACTTCTGACCATTATTAGTTAAGATGGAAAGATGGAAACCCATTCTATCTTTATCTTAATATATAAAAGAACAGATAACACTCACTCTCAAACTTATTGATCTCTGTTTCTGAGAAGAGACAATGCCTACAAAGGTAAAATTATTAATTGTACTGCACTGTTTTAATTTCTTAGTTTTATCAATTGAAAATTTATGATTAAACTTTAATAATTGTTACTATGTCTTAAAATACTTGTGTTGCATTTAGTCCAGTCAAATGGTATTCAAAAAGGGATTTAATTGAGAACTTCTAAAGTATTTGTTTTTTGGGGGTGCTGAAGTCCCATGAAATTATATTATTTAATGTTGGCTTATAACATGTAAAGTTAGCTTTTAAGGTTAGATAATCCAATGTGAAGATAATAATCAGGAAATTACCTACAATTCATGCTCATATAATTTTTGTGTACTATGGATCTTTTTTTTGTTTTTAGGAAGCACGCCCAGTTAACTACTTTAAGTAGTGGCCTAGTCGATGCTCTTAACCTTTACCATGGACTTATGAGAGAACCCAAGCCCCAATGGTTTCCACCGCCTCCAGAATACATGTACCAGCAAGCTCCTCCTCCTCATGTTTATCCTCAACCTCCACATCATCCTCCTCCACCTTTTCATCATCCACATCCACAACCATGAACTCATATTTATTGTCTTCTAAATGAAACTAAACTGTGCATCTTAAAGATTATATAGTGTTATTTATATGCTTTATTGCATTGCCTGTATACATATCTAAGAACATGTTTTAACATGTAATGAAAATAATTTACAGAATACAACAACTTCATAAGCTTCAATTTTGTATATAATTGAGAAGTTTCATCTTTCTTTTTTTCTTCCCCTCCTCTGTTTGAAATCATCAGTGACTTTCCGTTTCAATTTTTAACAACTTATTATTATAAATTATTTGTAATTAATTTTAAATCATAGAATAATACATCCTTTATTATTTAAATATAAAGTTTTGTGCTTTACATTCCTATAATACAGTTATAATTATTATGTTATAAAGATATTACTTTGTTTTATCATCAATTTTTATATACATTTATGTTGTTATTAAAATATATTTATTATTTTATCTTGATTTAATTTTTAAAGTAGCTTTGTGAATATTTGTACAGAATTAATATAAATATAAGTATGATTATGTTATATATATATAAACACACACTCATACATATGTATGAAATGTTAATGATTGTTGTAAAAGTATTGTGTTTATTGATGTATAATTTTATATTCGACTATTTTAGGAATTAATAAATTGTTATTTGGTTATAAACTTTTCTCTCTCTTTTTTTCTAATGAGTGTCCGCTAGATTTTATTTCTCGGAATATTGATATGATCTGGGCTGCTATCAAAATATATTTTTGAGAATATAAGTTTTTTTTATTTATGTTAATGAATAACTTTCTATTGAGTTCCCATCAGATTAACATTAGTTTGAAAATAACTGAATTTTTTAAAATTATCTTTAATGAGCCCAATAGCCCTAATAAAGTCTTTTTGTTTGTATTTCTTATGTCATTGTTTTGTTTTTCCTTAATCATTTATTTCTTAAGAGTTTCATAGATGATGCGTACCCCATTCTCTCTTCTGCCACATTTAGTTATTTATCAAATGCTTTATTTAATTGTTTTCAGTTCTTTTTCATATCAGTAGTTGTATTGACACTATCTGCTAGCTTCCAATCATCTATTTTTTGCTCACCCTCCTACTCTCCCCAGAACCATACCACAGGCCTCATAGATATTTGTTTAATTCTCAGTTTCTCTTTTTTTGGATCAATGCCTAATTTCTCTTATATAGTTGGTGTGTTTGGATTTTGAAAGATGAGAGTGGGGAATTGTGTCAAATTGTTTTTATTTTTATACATCCACCTTTGACTAAAATAACCGGGAAAACTGTAAAGGAAAATTTCATTGTTAAAACTCAAAAATGTTTATTACATCAATAAATAACGAAATGTTTCTGAATCATAATAAAAATCTAAAAAAAAAAATCTAGTACATATGAGGATTAAATTTCTGGTTATAATCCATTATTATGTCCTCTGAATAAATGTCTCATAAGTACTGATTCTCATTTTTGATGAATTTTGGTGTGGAATTCCTTCAGTATGAATTAGATCATCTACACCGATACAAAATCATTTTAAAGTAAGATTTTCTATGAAAATATTTTGTTTAAAATATCTCCTTTCTGCTAGGCACTTGAAAACTCCACTTCAAATTGTTTTCAAAATTTTATTTGTTTTGATTTTTAAATTTTACAATGCTGTAACAGTTTTTATTTTTGCTTTTTACTAAAAATAAAAGTGCTGCTTTTAAAAACACAAAATAACAATTTTCTCCTGGTAATTTCTCTCTTTTTCAATAGAGAAATTACCATTGACTGTTTTTTTTGTTTGTTTTTTTTTTAACTTTTGAGGTCTACTTTAACTTGTGATATATGCTTTGCTCTAACCATTATCATTTGTTGAGACCCATTTTGATACTTCCCACTCTGCCAGCTGGGTGTTGGTATACTGAAGTTTTTATCTATCCTTATTCTTTGAAAAAATTTCATGTTTTAGTTAGAAGCATTTATTTGGTAGCTTTTAATTATTTGAATATTTTATAGTTATGAAGGTGTCTTGCTTCAGCCATCATTTTGTAGGATACTTCTATATTTTTTCTGATTTTAAAAATTCTTCTTGTCAATCTTTAATTAACTAACTTTATTAATAAGCTTTATTAATTCAGTATACTACTTTCAGAATTAATTTCTTAAGATGTATAATTGCAAATGAAAGGCAAACTTTTTCAACTTATGCTGAGCATTTCACATGAAATACAGAACATTCTGAATTTCAATATTTGTATTGTACTTCACCAAAATCAAAATATAAGCTTCTCAATGAACGCAAAATTTGATAATAGACAATGTTTATTCTATTAGTTTCTTTTCAATCTATTACAGCCGTTTTGAAGGTATAAACTTTCAGAAGTCACATTTTAGACAAGTTGGTAAAATGTGTTGTTTGGACCTTCATTTCGATCTATACAATTCTAACCCATTTACAATGCTTCCAGAATATGGAATTGGTTGACTAAAATCTGTAGTTTATGAATTCTTGCAAGAAACTTCTTTAAGATTACCAACATACCCAAATGGATGAAGAGGGTGACTGGGCAGGTGTTTTATAATAACCCCTTAACGAAAGGACGCACAGCTAGTTATTTTCTAAAGATAAATACAATTATTTTTTCTGTAAATAAAAGAAATTATACCTAACAAGTTATGCTGACGGAAAAAGATTTAGACATAATATAAGGGATCAAAATATGTAGATATTGGGGTAAAAAAAAATCACAGCTTCAAAATAAAATCAATAATTATATTAATACAAAATTACAACAAATCGTCAGAGTCTGAATCTGACGTATCCAATTCTACATTTGAAATAAAATCGTTTAAACTTCCATTTGAAGTTTTTGAGACATTAAAAAAACCTTCAATGTCATTATCAACTTTTTTATGCTTTCTTGATATACTTCTCTATGAAGCAATGGAGGGATCAGACATGATAAGGAGAATCCCCATTAGATCCCTATGAGTTTCTGTCCTAGACGATTTGCGAGTGTGTTGAAGTCTATTTTTTCGAAATATCTTTTTTTTTATTCATTTATTTTTTTTTTCTGCCAAGACTTCCATTGGAGTCCTATAATGCCTAACCTTGGTTGGGGTCAAAGTTTTTCATTTTGTGGGACCGCCACTCAATGAAAAAAGTCAACGAAATATCTTGTGCATAGCTTCTAAATCCTCGGAGGATCGCAGACTTGAGATTGCTATACAAGGGAGGTGGTAAGGATAAGGAAGCGCCTAAATCCTATCGACCAATATGCCTCCTACCAGTAGTTAGTAAGGTCCTGGAGCACATGATCGTCCAAAGCCTTAGACCAATCCTAAGTGCTGCAAGTCATCCACGGCAGTTCGGCTCGACCCGTGGCAAGGGAACTACGGATGCG